>NC_056436.1:13966807-14106807 GCF_018296145.1 Oncorhynchus tshawytscha | reverse complement strand
GAAAGCATCCATGAAAGCAATCACCAGTTAAGGTCAAAGGTATTGTACTCTCACACAGTGAAACATGGACAGTATAGCAGGTCTAAGGTATTGTACTCTCACACAGTGAAACATGGACAGTATAGCAGGTCTAAGGCATTATACTCTCACACAGTGAAACATGGACAGTATAGCAGGTCTAAGGTATTGTACTCTCACACAGTGAAACATGGACAGTATAGCAGGTCTAAGGTATTGTACTCTCACACAGTGAAACATGGGCAGTATAGCAGGTCTAAGGTATTGTACTCTCACACAGTGAAACATGGACAGTATAGCAGGTCTAAGGTATTGTACTCTCACACAGTGAAACATGGACAGTATAGCAGGTCTAAGGTATTGTACTCTCACACAGTGAAACATGGACAGTATAGCAGGTCTAAGGTATTGTACTCTCACACAGTGAAACATGGACAGTATAGCAGGTCTAAGGTATTGTACTCTCACACAGTGAAACATGGACAGTATAGCAGGTCTAAGGTATTGTACTCTCACACAGTGAAACATGGACAGTATAGCAGGTCTAAGGCATTATACTCTCACACAGTGAAACATGGACAGTATAGCAGGTCTAAGGCATTATACTCTCACACAGTGAAACATGGACAGTATAGCAGGTCTAAGGCATTATACTCTCACACAGTGAAACATGGACATGGATTTGGGATTTTGGCTTATTTTTTTTCAGAGGATTTGGTTTTCTTTGTGTTTTTTGTGTTCATTTTTTAAAAGTGCTGGTCCATCAAGTATGTCATTATCCCTTTATTGATAATGCACCCCTCACCTTCAATCAGAATGCAAAGTCGACCTCCATGATAAACCCTGGTTTGTGGCACCACCAGTCCTGATCAGTAGGACTTTCTGGTTTCCTATGCAACTCTAGACAGGACAATAAGGGCTGTGCCAGCCAACCACATTACAGGGAAATAATGTTTCCTGTCTCAGGAATCTGGAATCCCAACAGGGTCTGGTCAGAGTACATTAGTTCAGATACACCTGTTACTGTCAGCCTTTCACTCAAAAGACTGGGCATTGTTGGCCAACAGAGATATTTTTTGTCCGTTGCCTGTCTGTGCGGTCAGTTGGCTCCCTCTACAGGTTGCAGTGAGACCTGCAGGATGTCCACGTGGTTGTAGAACTCAGGCATTGGTAGAGAATAGGAGGAGGAGGAGGTGTGGGCAGAAGAAGACTAACAGAGGCATAGAAGAGGAAGAGGAGGAGAAAGTGGGGATAGACTCCTGCTGAATCTTCTCAATGAACTCTGTTAGCCAGGGTAACTGGGACCACTTCCTTCTCGCCAGAATCTCCCTCTCTACCAGCTGTCTGACAAGGAACAGGAAATTGTTCCACTGCAAAGAAGCACATGACAAAGAACATGGATGGCTCTGATCTGGGGGAAACCACAGGTAATAGTTATTTTGTTATGGTAATATACTGGTAATACTGATATATTGTATTGGTAATACCCTGGTAATACTGTAATAGTGTTATGGTAATATACTGGTATATTGTTATGGTAATATACTGTTATATTGTTATGGTAATATACTGGTAATACTGTTATATTGGTATGGTAAAATGCTGGTACTAATGTTATATTGTTATGGTAATATACTGTTATATTGTTCTGGTAATATACTGGTAGTACTGATATAGTGTTATGGTAATATTCTGGTAATAATGTTATGGTGTTATGGTAATATTCTGGTTATATTGTTATGGCAATATACCAGCAATACTATTATGTTGTTATGGTAATATACTGGTTATATTGTTATGGCAATATAACAGTAATACTGTTAAAATCAAATCAAATCAAATTTTATTTGTCACATACACATGGTTAGCAGATGTTAATGCGAGTGTAGCGAAATGCTTGTGCTTCTAGTTCCGACAATGCAGTAATAACCAACAAGTAATCTAACTAACAATTCCAAAACTACTGTCTTATACACAGTGTAAGGGGATAAAGAATATGTACATAAGGATATATGAATGAGTGATGGTACAGAGCAGCATAGGCAAGATTGTATTGTATTATTATACAATTATTATTATTATTATTATATTGTTATGGTAATATACTGGTAATACTGTTACTGTAATACTGTTATATTGTTATGGTAATACCCTGGTAATACAGTTATGGTAATACCCTGGTAATACTGTTATGGTAATATACTGGTAATACTGTTTTGGTAATACCCTGGTTATACTGTTATGGTAATATAATGGTAATACTGTTATATTGTTATGGAAATATCCCGGTTATAGTGTTATATTGGCATGGTAATTTACTGGTAATACTGCAATATACTGGCACCACTTATATTGTTATGGTAATATACTGTTATATTGTTATAGTAATATACTGTTATATTGTTATGGTAATACCCTGGCAATAGTGGTAAATTGTTATGGTAATATACCGGTAATACTGTTACATTGTTATGGTAATATACTAGTAATACTAATATATTGTTATGGTAATACCCTGGTAATACTGTTATATTGTTCTGGTGATATACTGGTAATAATGTTATATTGGTATGGTAATATACTGGTAATATACCGGTAATAATGTTATATTGGTATGGTAATATACAGGTAATAGTTGTATTGTTATGGTAATATACTGGTAATAGTTAGATATTGTTATGGTAATACTGGTAACATACTGCTTGTATACTGGTAGAATATTGAGCCACAGACATGTTCAAAAGGTAAATGAGGCTTACTTCTGAGCCACTGGCCCCGAGGACAGTAGTGAGTGTGATCTCAAAGAAGAACAAGGGGAGGGGTTCTGAGGAGCAACAGTCTCCTCCCCACAAGACCCCCAGCTGATCCAGCAGGGCTTGGATGGTCACTGGGAGCTGTACTGCACTCCTCCTGGAACCACACCACAGGTAGGTCCCCTGACACCACCCACCCACACCCAACCACCATAATAACCATCATCACCATAATAACCACCATCATCATCATAATCATAATAAATATCAACACCATAATAACCATCCCCACCACCATAATAACCATGAACACCATAATAACCATCATCATCACCACCACAATAACCATCAACACCATAACCATCATCATCATAATAACCATCATCATCACCACCACAATAACCATCATCATCATCACCATAATAACCATCATCACCATAATAACCATCAACACCATAATAACCATCAACACCATAACCATAATTACCATAATAACCATCATCCCCATAATAACCATCAACACCATCATCACCATAATAACCATCAACACCATAACCATAATTACCATAATAACCACCATCCCCATAATAACCATCAACACCATAATAACCATCAACACCATCATCACCATAATAACCATCAACACCATAACCATAATTACCATAATAACCATCATCCCCATAATAACCATCAACACCATAATCATCACCACCACCACAATAACCATCATCATCACCATAATCACCATAATAACTATCCTCACCACCATAATAACCATCATCACCATAATAACCATCATTCCCATAATAACCATCAACACCATAATAACCATCATCACCATAATAACCATCATCATCACCACCATAATAACCATCATCACCATAATAACCATCATCACCACCACCATAATAACCATCATCCCCATAATAACCATCATCATCACCACCATAATAACCATCATCATCCCCATAATAACCATCATCATCACCACCATAATAACCATCATCATCCCCATAATAACCATCATCATCATCATCACCATAATAACATCATCCCCATAATAACCATCATCATCACCACCACAATAACCACCATCATCATCACCATAATCACCATAATAACTATCCTCATCACCATAATAACCATCATCACCATAATAACCATCATTCCCATAATAACCATCAACACCATAACCATCAACACCATAATAACCATCATCACCATAATAACCATCATCATCACCACCATAATAACCATCATCACCATAATAACCATCATCCCCATAATAACCATCATCATCACCACCATAAGAACCATCATCCCCATAATAACCATCATCCCCATAATAACCATCATCATCACCACCATAATAACCATCATCATCCCCATAATAACCATCATCATCATCCCCATAATAACCATCATCCCCATAATAACCATCATCCCCATAATAACCATCATCCCCATAATAACCATCATCATCACCACCATAATAACCATCATCCCCATAATAACAATCATCACCATAATAACCATCATCACCATAATAACCATCATCACCACCATAATAACCATCATCCCCATAATAACGATCATCACCATAATAACCATCATCCCCATAATAACGATCATCACCATAATAACGATCACCATAATAACGATCATCACCATAATAACCATCATCACAATAACCATCATCACCACCATAATAACCATCATCCCCATAATAACCATCATCACCATAATAACCATCATCACCATAATAACCATCATCACCATAATAATGTCAAAGCCACCTTGCCTTTTCCTGTCTTGGTGTCCGTGGCTGTTCCTGGGTGCCGTCGCAGCACCGGCCCCACTTCCAGTCTTAGCCTCGGCCCCACCCACACCACCAGTCTCTGAGGGCACTGAGCTGGGACGAGACTGGATGTTCTCAGACGTGGTGAGAATCTGGAGGGAGCGACAACGCATGTTAGCAACGTCACGTCAGCAAGGACTGATTTAGACAGAAAGAGTTGAAAGAGCAACTCTGAATCGACTTACAGCAGGAGAAGTTTCATCAGGAAGGAACACCCTGAAGTCTTCCAAACCTTTCACACTGCAGAACCTGAAGATACATAAGAGGCTATAGTCAAACACACACACAAATAATAGACTATTGTTAGATTCTGGGTAAAACGTGGAACATTGTTATACTAGAGACATGATACATCAGAAGTAATACTATAGTATCTGAGGAGTGATAGAGACTGTTTTTTTTCATAATTTTTTTTACCCCGAGAATTAGAATCTAACACTATAAACCCACTCAATGAGTATTAATGGCAGCATCTTGCCGTCTTTGGTTATTTCATTCAGGTTCTTCTGGATGCCATTACAACAAATAGAGTATGTGTACCTGGTATCTCTCGGCAGAGCCTGCTGGCTCCACGTTACAGAGCTGAGCACAGATGGAGTCCTTGGGTTTCAGAGGGTTGGCCACTGGTGAGATCAGCCCCTCCCTCAGCAACCTCTCTCCACCATGGACCAGCTCCCACACCTGGGGGGCCCTGCGGCAGACACACACACAGTCAATGTAGATGTATACTACAGTATACTACAATGATACCATCTCACTTGTGTACACACATACACAAGCAAACAACAGTGGATACATAATAACACATTTGTATACAACATAAACACAGATAGAGAAATGAAACATACTTCATGTGCTTGACACAGTTAGACACACACTGTTTTAGAGGCCACTCCAAAATGTGCAGTTTTGTCACACTACACAATGCCACAGTTGTCTCAAGTTTTGAGGGAGCGTGCAATTGGCATGCTGACTGCAGGAATGTCTACCAGAGCTGTTGCCAGATAATTTAATGTTAATTTCTCTACCATAAGCAGCCTCCAAAGTCATTTTTAGATAATTTGGCACTAAGTCCAACCGGCTTCAAAACCTCAGACCAAGTGTAACCACGTCAACCCAGGAACTCCACATCCTGCTTCTTCACCTGCGGGATTGTCTGAGACCAGCAACCCAGACAGCTGATGAAACTGAGGAGTATTTCTGTCTGTAATAAAGCCCTTTTATGGGGAAAAACTCATTCTGATTGGCTGGGTCTGGCTCCCCAGTGGATGGGCTTGGCTCCCAAGTAGGTGGGTCTATGTCCACCTAGGCTGCGCCCCTGCCCAGTCAAGTGAAATCCAAAGATTAGGGTATCATTTATTTATTTAAAGTGACCAATTTCCTTATATGAAATGTAATTTGTTGAAATTGTTGCATGTTGCATTTTTGTTCAATATATTTCTTGATTTATTTGTATTATTTTTCTAATTATGCATTGTTGCACAATTAAAAGGTCAATACACTACGTTTCAAACAGTCAGGAATAATGTAATGAATTCAGGGCTTGTAAAATTATACCCAGGTTAAATATAAGCCTTCCACAACCATAAGACCCACTAACACTTTGATCAAAATAGTTAAATGTGCTTTTTTTTGGCAATAATCACTGATATGGCTTTCATGTCTGTTGATGAAAATGCCTTTTTTGTTACAAATGTAACCAGAACCATTAACAATGCACATCCAATGATAATGATCAACTTGTTGAGGCAGGCAGTCCAGAACATTAACACAGATCTCATCAACAATCTCTGAAGCGCAAGACCACGTGCTAGTGAGTAGCCCGCTAAATTTGATCTATTTGCTTGCTAACAAGGTAGGACAGTTTAACTGTTCTGAACACACCTTCCTGTCTGTCTCCAACTGTTTGAACAACAGCCTGTTCACAATGAAATTAATTCGATATATCGTCCAGCCCTAATAGAAACAATTAAAAAGCCATCTATAAAAAGTTGACTCATGTTTTTCCCTATAACGCTCACAAGCTACACAAGAGTCATTAGAAGGTAAGGGGTTATTCTACATAGATGATAGGAAATCCCAGGATATAGTGTCTATAATACTGTAAGGGGTTATTCTACATAGATGATAGGAAATCCCAGGACATAATGTCTATAATACTGTAAGGGGTTATTCTACATAGATGATAGGAAATCCCAGGATATAGTGTCTATAATACTGTAGATGATAGGAAATCCCAGGACATAATGTCTATAATACTACATAGATGATAGGAAATCCCAGGACATAATGTCTATAATACTGTAAGGGGTTATTCTACATAGATGATAGGAAATCCCAGGACATAATGTCTATAATACTGTAAGGGGTTATTCTACATAGATGATAGGAAATCCCAGGACATAATGTCTATAATACTGTAAGGGGTTATTCTACATAGATGATAGGAAATCCCAGGACATAATGTCTATAATACTGTAAGGGGTTATTCTACATAGATGATAGGAAATCCCAGGACATAATGTCTATAATACTGTAAGGGGTTATTCTACATAGATGATAGGAAATCCCAGGACATAATGTCTATAATACTGTAAGGGGTTATTCTACATAGATGATAGGAAATCCCAGGACATAATGTCTATAATACTGTAAGGGGTTATTCTACATAGATGATAGGAAATCCCAGGACATAATGTCTATAATACTGTAAGGGGTTATTCTACATAGATGATAGGAAATCCCAGGACATAATGTCTATAATACTGTAAGGGGTTATTCTACATAGATGATAGGAAATCCCAGGACATAATGTCTATAATACTGTAAGGGTTATTCTACATAGATGATAGGAAATCCCAGGACATAATGTCTATAATACTGTAAGGGGTTATTCTACATAGATGATAGGAAATCCCAGGACATAATGTCTATAATACTGTAAGGGGTTATTCTACATAGATGATAGGAAATCCCAGGACATAATGTCTATAATACTGTAAGGGGTTATTCTACATAGATGATAGGAAATCCCAGGACATAATGTCTATAATACTGTAAGGGGTTATTCTACATAGATGATAGGAAATCCCAGGACATAATGTCTATAATTCTGTAAGGGGTTATTCTACATAGATGATAGGAAATCCCAGGACATAATGTCTATAATTCTGTAAGGGGTTATTCTACATAGATGATAGGAAATCCCAGGACATAATGTCTATAATTCTGTAAGGGGTTATTCTACATAGATGATAGGAAATCCCAGGACATAATGTCTATAATACTGTAAGGGGTCATTCTACATAGATGATAGGAAATCCCAGGACATAATGTCTATAATTCTGTAAGGGGTTATTCTACATAGATCAAAGGAAATCCCAGGACATAATGTCTATAATACTGTAAGGGGTCATTCTACATAGATGATAGGAAATCCCAGGACATAATGTCTATAATACTGTAAGGGGTTATTCTACATAGATGATAGGAAATCCCAGGACATAATGTCTATAATACTGTAAGGGGTTATTCTACATAGATAATAGGAAATCCCAGGACATAATGTCTATAATACTGTAAGGGGTTATTCTACATAGATAATAGGAAATCCCAGGACATAATGTCTATAATACTGTAAGGGGTTATTCTACATAGATGATAGGAAATCCCAGGACATAATGTCTATAATACTGTAAGGGGTTATTCTACATAGATGATAGGAAATCCCAGGACATAATGTCTATAATACTGTAAGGGGTCATTCTACATAGATGATAGGAAATCCCAGGACATAATGTCTATAATTCTGTAAGGGGTTATTCTACATAGATCAAAGGAAATCCCAGGACATAGTGTCTATAATAGTGTAAGTAATAAGCTCACATAGTTGCTGTCACAACCTCCAAACTCCACACAGTTGTCCCTAATAAGTTGGATATTCATTTCCCAGTGAGCAAACAATTTCTTTATTTCTAGCATTCATATAAATTCATTATCAGGTTTTCGCTTTGGCTGACATTTTTCAATATAACTCATCATTGCAATTGTTTATGTCAAATAGTTTTGTGTTCTACTTGTAGCCTGGTTGTCCTGAAAAGAACACAGTAAAACACTTCAATGTAAGGCTAAATATAAGGGCTGGACATGCAGATCAATGAACGTCAGAGAAATAAAAAGCTGATTTTTGCTGGGGTCTCAGGACTGATGGTGTTTCTTTTAGCAGGTTGTCACATTGATGTCAAACTATGTATTTTTCAAGGGAGAACTAGCCAAGAGTGCAGCTGCAGTAAAACATATATAAACACATTATACAGAGCAGCATTATCATAGGATTCAGTATCATTTGACAATAAAGAAGGGGGAACTCACTCAAACTGATTCTCCAGCACCCTGACAGAGAAGTAGACACAGTTGTGCATATTTCTGTAGTAACCTCTTTCCAGGACATCTGCATAGATCAAATATAACTCAAGGGTCAGCAAAGTCATATTTCCACCAATAAAACATTATATAAACGGACCTAAAAGAGAAAGAATATTACACAATACCTACACAAATAAAATGTGAATTACACAAAACACACTAATTATCTTACTTTTATCAGATCAACCACAATGTTTTTTTTAATCATGCTATTCCCTCTCCATCCACTTCACACCTCTATACTGATTAGTAGGCCTGTGAAGGAATCTCCACCTCTCACCTGTCACACCCTGACCATAGTTTACTTTGTATATTTCTATGTTTTGGTTGGTCAGGGTGTGAGCTGAGTGGGCATTCTATGTTCCTGTCTCTGTGTTTTCACCAGATAGGGCTGTTTCGGTTTTCGTTACGTTTCTACGTTTATTGTTTTGTAGTTTTTGTATTGATTCGTGTTTTACGTTTGTTGATTAAACATGGATAGCAATCTACACGCCGCATTTTGGTCCGACTCTCCTTCACCACAAGAGAATCGTTACAGAATCACCCACCACAACAGGACCAAGCGGCGTGGTAACAGGCAACAACAGCAGCAGGAGCAGCGTGACAAGAATTTCTGGACTTGGGAGGAAATCCTCGACGGGAGAGGACCCTTGGCTAAACCAGGGGAGTGTAGCCGCCCCAAGGTGCAGCAAGAGAAGGAATGGACATGGGAGGACGAACTGGATGGTGAAGGACCCTGGGCTCAGCCTGGAGAATATCGCCGCCCCAAAGAAGAACTGGAGGCGGCGAAAGCGGAGAGGCGCTGGTATGAGGCGGCAGCACGGCGACGCGGATGGAAGCCTGAGGGTCAGCCCCAAAAATGTATTGGGGGGGGGGGCTCACAGGGAGTATGGCTACGCCAGGTAGGAGACCTGTGCAAACTCCCTGTGCTTACCAGGGGGCTAGAGACCGGGCAGGCACTGTGTTATGCAGTGGTGCGCACAGTGTCCCCATTGTGGGTGCATAGCCCGGTGCGGTATATTCCAGCTCCGCGTATCGGCCGGGCTAGATTGAGCGTCGAGCCAAATGCCGTGAAGCCGGCTCTACGCATCTGGTCCCCAGTGCGTCTCCTTGGGCCGGCTTACATGGCACCAGCCTTGCGCTCGGTGTCTCCGGTTCGCCTGCATAGCCCAGTGCGGGCTATTCCACCTCGCCGCACTGGCAGGGCGACCGAGAGCATTCAACCAGGTAAGGTTGGGCAGGCTCGGTGCTCAAGAGCTCCAGTGCACCTGCACGGTCCGGTCTATCCAGTACCACCTCCACACCCCAGCCCTCCGGTAGCAGCTCCCCGCACCAGGCTTCCTGTGCGTGTCCTCGGTCCAGTACCACCAGTGCCAGCACCACGCATCAGGCCTACAGTGCGCCTCGCCTCTCCAGCGCTGCCAGAGCCTTCCTCCTCTCCTGCGCTGCCGGAGTCTCCCGCCTGTTCAGCGCTACCAGAGCCTTCCTCCTCTCCTGCGCTGCCGGAGTCTCCCACCTGTTTAGCGCAGCCAGAGCTGCCAGCCTGCATGGAGCAGCCAGAGCTGCATGGAGCAGCCAGAGCTGCCAGTCTGCATGGAGCAGCCAGAGCTGCATGGGAACAGCCAGAGCTGTCAGGAACAGCCAGAGCTGCCAGTCTGCATGGAGCAGCCGGAGCTGCCAGTCTGCATGGAGCAGCCAGAGCTGCCAGTCTGCAGAGCTGCCAGTCTGCATGGAGCTGCCAGTCTGCATGGAGCAGCCAGAGCCGCAGTCAGCATGGAGCAGCCAGAGCCGTCAGTCAGCCAGACTCTTCCAGATCCGCCAGTCAGCCAGGATCCGCCAGTCAGCCAGACTCTTCCAGATCTGCCAGTCAGCCAGGATCCGCCAGTCAGCCAGACTCTTCCAGATCTGCCAGTCAGCCAGACTCTTCCAGATCTGCCAGTCAGCCAGGATCTGCCAGAGCCTTCCTCCTCTACTGTGCTGCCAGAGTCTGAAGAGCCCCTCTGTCCCGAGCTGCCCCTCTGTCCCGAGCTGCCCCTCTGTCCCGAGCTGCCCCTTTGTCCCGAGCTGCCCCTCTGTCCCGTGTTATTAAGTAGGGTTGGCGTGGCTAGGAGGTCACGGAAGCGGACAAGGTGGGTGAAGACTACGGTGAAGTGGGGGCCACGTCCAGCACCAGAGCCGCCACCGCGGACAGATGCCCACCCAGACCCTCCCCTATAGGTTCAGGTTTTGCGGCCGGAGTCCGCACCTTGGGGGGGTGGTACTGTCACACCCTGACCATAGTTTACTTTGTATATTTCTATGTTTTGGTTGGTCAGGGTGTGAGCTGAGTGGGCATTCTATGTTCCTGTCTCTGTGTTTTCACCAGATAGGGCTGTTTCGGTTTTCGTTACGTTTCTACGTTTATTGTTTTGTAGTTTTTGTATTGATTCGTGTTTTACGTTTGTTGATTAAACATGGATAGCAATCTACACGTCGCATTTTGGTCCGACTCTCCTTCACCACAAGAGAACCGTTACATCACCTGACTTCTCTATACTTAGATCTTCCTCCTCTTCCTCTGTGACGGAGGGTGTTCTAGACGTCAGCTAGCTGTAGCACAAAGAAAAGCTCCAGGAACACATTGGGAACCAGATATTCTGTCAGAAACAGATAAACCAAACACAACATTAGAATCTTCCCCAGAATGATACAATACACATTACACAACAGTACTAAAATCACACTACATGCACAGTACTTCTACTAAGGCACTTAAAATCTAACTACCAAAAGTAGATTTCCAAAAGCACAAAAACATATCTGGGGTAATCCCCCCCCCCCCCTTCATTCAGAAGGTCCAGTTCAGAGGTCATGGTGACTTTGGTGGGGTCAGGACATTACCCCTGCATGTCAGGGGTCATTTTGGAGCCCCCCCAGTTTACAGGGCACAGATTAAGACAACTCTTTGCTAAAAAAAAAAAAAAAAAAAAGACTTACAATTGAGATTTTCCATGGAGCATGAATTTAGTCCAGGACAAGGCTTACTCCGTGTCTGGGAAACCTGTCCTCGGAGAAGTAAAACATATAGTCTGGATAAAAGAAAAAGGCAGCGAGTGTTATAATGGTGACGGGGCCTCCTTGAAACCTTTGACTGCAGTGGCCTAAATGAGGATCACACAGGGTGTTTCTTGGTAGTCTTAAACAAATCTACTTTGAAACAAAAGTACCCACCTCACACACATGGCTACGGCTTAAAAAAGGAAGACACCTGTACCATGTCAGATTTAGCGTTTAAATGTATTACATTTTGAGTTTGCATCCCAATATTACATTTCATATACATCACAGAAGACTGAAATTTAACAAAGGTGTTTTTACATAGAAACACTGGATTTTTTAAATTAAAAAAATGTAAAAAAGAATGAAGAGTATTGATAACATTCCAGTCGTGAGGTCAAAGTGGGCACTTTCGGATTATTGACTGCAGTAAAGGGCCACCACACGTACTTCTCTCTCTTTAGCAGTTCTCACTCCTCCTGCAGACAGAGGGGGGCTGCCCACATTGACGTTTAGGGCCCCAGTGACTGCCTCTGGGACTGTGGAGGGCTGGAGGGCCTGGTGCTGAACGGGGTGGAAGTGAAAGTCTTAGGTCTGGAGTGAGGCCGCTCTGCACTGACTGGGGTTGGGTTGATCCTCCCTGATGGTTCTGTCTGCAGTCTACTGGAGAGAGAACAGTATGTTATGTACATTGTTTTGGTTGAGCTGATACAAGTAAGATTTTATCAGCAATTCACAGGTGAGACAAAAATGAGTCTCAGCATCACTCCGTTACTGTAGAATTGCCCAATAGTATAAAACTCACGGTGGTGAGGCGTGCAACGTTCCCATAGGTGGGAAGTCTTCCAGGTTGTTGTTAGCTGAGCTGGAACAGCGTTGTGTCCCCTATCTTATTACCTCCTCCTTCCCACCACCATCGGATCTCCCTGGACCTCCTTCTCAGTCTGAAACCCACCACCCTGCCTCCCCTGCCCTCCCATCCCCATCTTGGCGCTCCTCCTGCGGCTGCTGATGGATCCCCGGTCTGGGACTGTGTTGGTGCTGAAGTTCTGGAGGGGACAGCATGAAATTCCCCAGACCTGCTCTCTGAGCAGAGTGATGCTCTGAGGGAGTGGCCCTGGAGGTGGAGGCTGGAGCTAGTCTCCAGGCTGAACTGAAGAAGGGACTACTGAGAGCACTGACCCCACTTAGGCTGAAGCCACTCAGGTAGTGTGACCAAGAAGGTGGGTGGGTAGTAGTATCCCACTCAGTCCCAGAGGACAGGGAGGGAGCGGGGAAGAACAGCTGGACACGGCTTGCCCTACGAGGACCGGTCCCAGGCCTGGTCAATCTGCAGCCCCTGCAGTGCTCATTGGAGAAGCCTGGCCCCTGCTGAGAGGGCTGGGATACCCTGGGGCGGCTGGGGGTCTTTGCGGATGTGGCAGGGCCATGGGTGAGGGCAGAGCTGCTCTGCTCACGCAGGAACAAACTCCTGTCTTTCAATCTTCAGTGACTTAGGCCATGCCGAAGTGTCACTGCCCTGTTGTGCCAGATAACAGTATGATAAATGTATGAGAACATGCATGCACACAACAAGCAAGTATTCAAGTGATTCAAGTTGTAAACATGTCAAGAATATCTAGCTACATGGTGTTAGCTAATAACTAGCTAGCTATGTCTTGAAGTGGACATCGTTAGCTAGCAAGCAGCAAACGTTAACAGCTGTCTAGCTGGGCTTGACAATGTCGAGGCAATCATTTCCTTTCAGTAAAGAAATAGCTATGATGCTGACTTGATTTGCAGCATTCTGAAGTTGATAGTCAGTCAGCTGACAACTCGCTAGTTGTCCTATCAAAAATCTCCCCTCTGCCAGAATTATCCCCTTCTTCGCGTTCTTCATTGCTGCGACTTGCTTGCTATAGTTGAGATTTCTGCTCTTCACTTCGTTGTCAGTTTAGCCTACATTTCACTGATCTTAGTAGCAGAAAACATTTTTTCCGGCAGTTTTTCGGTTTGGCTATTTGACCCCCCTATCATTTTTATTTGACCCCCCTATCATTTTTATTTGACCCCCCTATCATTTTTTTAAACTATTCATAATACAAAAATCAACTTACATTGCTACATCAAACATGTCTAACAAAACAAAACAAAACAGGTATAAACAAGAAATACTCAAACACACTAAAAATATAAATAAAATAAGAAAAACAATTTTAGTGCAATTGTATTCACTGAAAAAATCGAATTATAATGATTCAGGAAGATGTTATTCTGGATACATTTTGTAATCATTACCAATGCTAAAATGAGTTTTCATTAGTGTAGTTAGACCACTGGGAACGGCTTTGATCACAGAAATAAACTCTCTGAAAGGTATTGGAAACTCTTTCAATGCTATAAATTGTTCATATGTGAGAATATTACCCTTGTTGTCGAACATCAAGGACAAAGTCAATATTCCTCTCATGCCAGCTGGGGTTGAACAATGACTTATTCCTTACAGTTATGTCTGAATTATTCCACAAAAGAGCTTTATGAGGAGAAAAATTGTGTAGGAAACATGTTTTCCAGGCCATTAAAGCTTGATGGTGAAACCTAGCCAATTTAGCAGGTCATCTTTCAGGAATATAATTACATTTCAGTAAAAATTGAAGACCTCCCAAATTATGAAATAAATTATTTGGAATTAAATACCATATTGAATCAGTATTGATCAAACATCTTTTCAACCAGTTGATCTTGAAAGTGTTATTTATGTCAACAAAATCCAACACTTCCAGACTGCCTTCAGCTCTTTTATTAGAAAAGGACTGACTTTTTAATGTTTGTGAGACTTATTTTTCCAGATGAAAGGTCTTATTGATCTCTACCATTAGAAGGATTTACACAAAGATAATGAGGGGTACACAAAATTAGACAGTCCCTCTGCCTTGGACAGAAGTACTCTCCCAGGTATAGAAAGATCTCTTTGTAGCCAATTATTAAATCTATTTTGGTTTTCTTAAGAGATATTCAGATGTCTGATTGAGTGGTTTTTTTTTGTTGAATTTGACCTCTTTCTCCCCAATTTCGTGGTATGCAATTGTTAGTAGCTACTATCTTGTCTCATCGCTACAACTCCCGTACGGGCTCGGGAGAGAGGAAGGTTGAAAGTCATGCGTCCTCCGATACACAATCTTAACACACTGCGTATCAAACCCGGAGGCCAGTGTTATATAAATAATTCTAATATCAAGCACTACTAGCAGACCAACACTCTGGTTAAACCGGATGCCCTCAGATAACTCTGGGCCCAGTGTCCTCAGTCAAGTTTAGAGCCTACGTGCAATAACATGATTATCCGAAGGACACACAGCTGCCATCACGCAAATATACTCCCCTGTAAACTACAACGAGCAGCCTGCAACACTAACGAGCTTAGAAGTGCCAAGCTATCTCACTGACATTGAACCCTACATGCACTCCTGCATAAACAGGAAACACCTGAGCCTAAAGCAGACATTACCAGTCCCTAAAATCCACGCTTTCCTTGACACACATACATTTCATGAGCACTGTACACTCACACTATACCCCCCCCTACTGGTCGGGTGCCAAGAGCAAAGGACTTTGCTGTGCACCAATGGGGCTCCTGCTCTGGCTAGAGCAGGGCCCGCCTCCAACTCTTCAGGACCAGTCAGAAGACCAACACGACAAGACCCCACCTACATTATTCTGTGTATACATTCTGTTGTAAACTCTGGCGAGGCAGCCTAAGGATTCTGACTCCTCACAGAGTCGCATTGCTTAGGTCTGTGCACGATAACGGCAGGACAAAATATCTTTGACTCAATAAATTGCCTTTTGATACACCTGATTCCACTCTGTCCAGCGTCATTGTTTTGCATTCCCTCTCCAGTATGTAAACACTAACACCAGCCGCACCAATGTGTCGGAGGAAACACCATGTACCTGGCAACCTTGGTTAGCGTGCACTGCGCGAACCCAGGGTCTCTGGTGGCACAGCTGGCGCTGCAGTACAGCGCCCTTAACCACTGCGCCACCCGGGAGGCCCTTGATGAAGGCCGTGAAGGATATATGTAAAGCTCTGACGAAGGCCGTGAGGTCGATATGTAAAGCTCTGACGAAGGCCGTGAGGTCGATATGTAAAGCTCTGACGAAGGCCGTGAGGTCGATATGTAAAGCTCTGACGAAGGCCGTGAGGTCGATATGTAAAGCTCTGACGAAGGCCGTGAGGTCGATATGTAAAGCTCTGACGAAGGCCGTGAGGTCGATATGTAAAGCTCTGACGAAGGCCGTGAGGTCGATATGTAAAGCTCTGACGAAGGCCGTGAGGTCGATATGTAAAGCTCTGATGAAGCCTGTGAGGTCGATATGTAAAGCTCTGATGAGGTCGATATGTAAAGCTCTGATGAAGGCCGTGAGGTCGATATGTAAAGCTCTGACGAAGGCCGTGAGGTCGATATGTAAAGCTCTGACGAAGGCCGTGAGGTCGATACGTAAAGCTCTGATGAGGTCGATATGTAAAGCTCTGACGAAGGCTGTGAGGTCGATACGTAAAGCTCTGACGAAGGCCGTGAGGTCGATATGTAAAGCTCTGATGAAGGCCGTGAGGTCGATACGTAAAGCTTATTAAAGAGCAGTGATACTATCAAGAGCAGTGTGCAGGTTCCTTATTTTTTCTCATTTTATTCAGCTGTTACCATGACACTGCAAAAAAGATAGCTCAGATGTGCAAGTGCCTTTCGAATTTTGAGTGTAAACAGAACTCAAATCGAACCTGTTCAAATATCATCTACTTGTCACTAGACCACTTCTCAAATAAAATAAATAAGTCAAGTGTATTATTTTCTGCATGCTGAATGAGTATTTTATTTATAACCAGTTTATAAAAATAAAATACAAAATAATTTTAAATGAACTGGAAAAAACCACACTGTACAAGGCATTGATATGGTATGAACGATAAAATAAACATAAATAATTACAGTTATGTACAATGTAGATCTTCCCCTTGTTACAGTCTTTCCTTCTGACTGTACACATATTTCTAAACCGTTGCAGCACAGGACTAAAACGTGAACCATTTCAAGAAATATCTAACACTGAAGTCACACAGGCAACAATGAGCATCCATTCACCCAACATATCAATTTGTTGTTGTTTGTTGCTGTTGTTTTTAGCTGTTTAGCCTATTGTCCCAAAACCTCCAACACAGTATCTGTGGCCTGGCCATGAATGAGTACAATCATTGGAGCACAGATACAGGCATGATATGACAGCTTCGTGACACCTGTACAATCCCACCACCATGTCACCACTGACAAATCAAAATCTCAGTCAGAAAAGTAACAATATACCACTTTGTTTGTGCAATAATAACAATAAAATACAAATATAATTAATGGATTGATTATTGGCATCACTGTTTATTCCGTTAGCTCTTTACTGAAGCCATTACTGAAGCAATATGCAATGGTTCATCAAGATGATCTTTGAAATTAATACTTTTCACTTTTTACAGTTATATATTAAAAAGTTGCAGTTAGTTAGCTTATGGAAGTACCGAATATAGCCTAGAATTGAAAAGATATCGCAATACTGCTTGGTGTGGTACTATGTGGATGTTTACATCACAATCTCTGGATGTAAACACAGACCGTTATCATACAACCAAGAGGAATTTAAAACCCTTAGAACACTCAACCTCGGTTCTGATTCCAGAATCCAGACACATCTCACTGGTCAAATTGTTACTGACGTTGAAGTCCCGCATTCTGTCCAGTTAATGGACAACATGATTGGGCCAAACGAGCCAATAAGAACAGAGCTGCCAACAGAAAGCAAAGCAATCTATCTGATGCTAATTTGCTAGAGAAATAGTTCCCACAGATCTATAAAGGCAGAACACACACACCCACACTCAGACATGCATAATGACGACAGACACACACACACAGCTGCTAATCTGTTTATTATCTTATCCCGATTGCCTCGTCACTTTTACCCCTACCTACATGTACATATTACCTCAGTTACCTCGTACCCCTGCACATTGACTCTGTACTGGTACTCCTTGTATATAGTCTCGTTACTGTTATTTTATTGTGTTACTATTCCCTTTTTATTTTGCTAATTATTCTTACTTTTTGACTGCATTGTTGGGAAAGGGCTCGTAAATAAGCATTTCACAGTAAAGTCTACACCTGTTGTATTCGGCGCATGTGACAAATAACATTTGATTTGAACACACCTGTCAAAGAGGGAAAGGGAGAACCCTATACAGCCTATGGGAGGAACCTGACGGTAGGTTGGGGCTAAGCAGTGGAGTGATCCTCAGCACAGAGTAGACAGACAGACACAGTTCAGTTATCCGTTGCTTTACACACAGCCAGGGGAAGAGAAGAGAAACACATGATTAAGGCGACTGACTGACTGAACACCGTCTGTGTCTGCCTTGGGATGAGTCCCATCATAGCTGCTCTGTGAGAAAGAGAGGGAGTTCCACGCTGACTACATGTTGCTCTGTGAGACAGAGAAGGAGAACCACACTGCCTACATGTTGCTCTGTGAGACAGAGGGAGTTCCACACTGCCTACATGTTGCTCTGTGAGACAGAGAGGGAGAAGCACGCTGCCTACATGTTGCTCTGTGAGACAGAGAGGAAGAACCACGCTGCCTACATGTTGCTCTGTGAGACAGAGAGGGAGAACCACGCTGCCTACATGTTACTCAGTGAGACAGAGAGGGAGTTCCACGCTGCCTACATGTTACTCTGTGAGACAGAGAGAGTTCCACTCTGCCTACACGTTGCTCTGTGAGACAGAGGGTGTTCCACACTGCCTACATGTTGCTCTGTGACACAGAGAGGGAGTTCCACGCTGCCTACATGTTGCTCTGTGAGACAGAGAGGGAGAACCATGCTGCCTACATGTTGCTCTGTGAGACAGAGAGGGAGTTCCACGCTGCCTACATGTTACTCTGTGAGACAGAGAGGGAGTTCCACGCTGCCTACATGTTGCTGTGTGAGACAGAGAGGGAGTTCCACGCTGCCTACATGTTGCTCTGTGAGACAGAGAGGGAGTTCCACGCTGCCTACATGTTGCTCTGTGAGACAGAGAGGGAGTTCCACGCTGCCTACATGTTGCTGTGTGAGACAGAGAGAGAGTTCCACTCTGCCTACATGTTGCTCTGTGAGACAGAGAGGGAGAACCACGCTGCTTACATGTTGCTCTGTGAGAAAGAGGGGGAGTTCCACGCTGCCTACATGTTACTCTGTGAGACAGAGAGGGAGTTCCACGCTGCCTACATGTTGCTGTGTGAGACAGAGAGAGAGTTCCACTCTGCCTACATGTTGCTCTGTGAGACAGAGAGGGAGAACCACGCTGCTTACATGTTGCTCTGTGAGAAAGAGGGGGCGTTCCAGGCTGCCTACACATTGCTCTGTGAGAAAGAGGGGGTGTTCCAGGCTGCCTACATGTTGCTCTGTGAGAAAGAGGGGGTGTTCCAGGCTGCCTACACATTGCTCTGTGAGAAAGAGGGGGCGTTCCAGGCTGCCTACACATTGCTCTGTGAGAAAGAGTGGGTGTTCCAGGCTGCCTACACATTGCTCTGTGAGAGGTTGCCTACACTTTGCACAGATCATTAAGTAATTGATGGGGTTCCTGCAATGTTAAACACTACTCTCTTTCACATTTGTAGCTATCTTAGTTCAATCAGATCTGTATCAACATGTCTGTAATGTAAACAACCTGGAATGCCACCAGACTGTAGGCAGGTACCAATACCATCTACCACAATGGACCAAGTAAAACAATCCACTTGACATACAGTAGATCATTATAGTTCATCTCATACTGCAGAATTACAGTAGATTATGGTTGTATGATAAAATTACTTTAGATTAAGGCAATTATTTTCCTCTACACGTTATTCATACTATGCATGTGTCACATCATGATAATAAGCCAATCAGACTCTACGATGCATGTGTCACATCATGATAATAAGCCAATCAGACCATACTATGCATGTGTCACATCATGATAATAAGCCAATCAGACTCTACGATGCATGTGTCACGTCATGATAATAAGCCAATCAGACTCTACGATGCATGTGTCACATCATGATAATAAGCCAATCAGACAGATGTAAAATAAATACAGAAGTTTTTTTTTTATCAGTAATGAGTCAGTACAGTAGTCCTAAGTTGTGAGAATTGGAGACCTAGGAAACCAGACCAATGCTGTGGGTCAAGTGGGACGATAAGAGTGAATGAGATCATGAGACGAAAGGGAAATCTAAGCAAATTAAATATTCCAACCAAAATACATGTGGTACTACCCAACAAACATAAGTCCCTTTCAGACAATCACAGTGCATTATGGGAACTGGTATGCTGCTTACTTCACTGATTGGTTGATTGTTTTTCTCGGTAGGCAGCGCATGCAAGGCATAGTAGTGCTGGAAGCATGAGTTAGTTATATCAGTGTATTACAAGCAGAGGGGTGGGGAGAGGTAGCCTGCGTATCACTGTTTCTGCTATCATACCACTCCTTTTCATGCCAATGCTTGACAATGACACAGAGTACAACGAGTGGAATGTCAGCACAAAACTAGGTCTGGAATTCAGGCTAAGGGAGAGGGTGTAGTAGGTAGAACCAAGGTTAGGTGAGGGAGGTTTTAAATGAGTGTTCATTGAATCTTTATGAAGTAAAGAAAATGGGGTCGGTTCTCAAACAATACATTAACTGTTTGAAATAATAGTGCACAAAACATGTCATTACAAAGCAAAGACAACATTCTTCTTCGCATGTTTTTTATCCTTTGGAAGTTTGAAACATTGATTTGGTATAGGATATTTATGACATAAATCAGTGTTTCCCAACTCCAGTCCTCCAGTACCCACAACAGTACACATTTCTATTGTAGCCCTGGACAAGCACACCTGATTCAACTTGTCAACTAATCATCAAGCCCTCGATGAGCTGAATCAGGTGTGTTTGTCCGGGGCTACAACGTGTGCTGTTGGGGGTACTGGAGGACCAGAGGAGGGAAACTGACAAATGTTGGACCTGTCCTAAACTTTATACAACACAGGATATCTACGTTTTAGTTTAAAACATTTCCTTTTTTTAATATCATAAATAACAATGATCGTTCTTCAAATATTGTCTGAATAAATCAAATAAAAACATTAACTTGGCTTCCTTTTCCTTGTGGTGAATAAGACTGCTACAATCACATGATGAGGAATGTCTGTCTGTAGTGAATAAGACTGCTACAATCACATGATAAGGACTGTCTGTCTGTAGTGAATAAGACTGCTACAATCACATGATGAGGACTGTCTGTCTGTAGTGAATAAGACTGCTACAATCACATGATGAGGACTGTCTGTCTGTAGTGAATAAGACTGCTACAATCACATGATGAGGACTGTCTGTCTGTAGTGAATAAGACTGCTACAATCACATGATGAGGACTGTCTGTCTGTAGTGAATAAGACTGCTACAATCACATGATGAGGACTGTTTGTCTGTAGTGAATAAGACTGCTACAATCACATGATGAGGACTGTGTCTGTAGTGAATAAGACTGCTACAATCACATGATGAGGACTGTCTGTCTGTAGTGAATAAGACTGCTACAATCACATGATGAGGACTGTCTGTCTGTAGTGAATAAGACTGCTACAATCACATGATGAGGACTGTCTGTCTGTAGTGAATAAGACTGCTACAATCACATGATGAGGACTGCTACAATCACATGATGAGGACTGTCTGTCTGTATTGAATAAGACTGCTACAATCACATGATGAGGACTGTCTGTCTGTAGTGAATAAGACTGCTACAATCACATGATGAGGACTGTCTGTCTGTAGTGAATAAGACTGCTACAATCACATGATGAGGACTGTCTGTCTTTGCAGCTGGCACAAATTAGTCTTATTAGACTCCTTGAATAAAAATGAGAAACATACTTTGCAGTGAAACCAGAAGCTGCTCAAAGTGCCAAGGCAAGGCACACATTATACATGAATGATAATAATAACTTAGTATTCACCACTAGTGTAGTAATGAGTACCATAAGTGTTATCAGCAGGCATCCTAATTCTCCTCAGCAGGCATCCTAATTCTCCTCAGCAGGCAACCCAATTCTCCTCAGCAGGCATCCCAATCCTCCTCAGCAGGCAACCCAATCCTCCTCAGCAGGCAACCCAATTCTCCTCAGCAGGCATCCCAATCCTCCTCAGCAGGCATCCCAATCCTCCTCAGCAGGCATCCCAATCCTCCTCAGCAGGCATCCCAATCCCCCATCCATATATTTAAATGAATTGGATGGTTGTAAGCATGGGCAAACTTAGGGAGGGTTGCCATCATATCTCTTACACCATTAATTTCCTATTAAGTCCAGGGAGGAAGGGTAGAGAATTGGGACACAAAGTCAGACTCCATTCTGAAGAGGAGCATACAAAGGGAATCATGGCCCAGTAACTAGTGTTCAATCACACATTTAGTTTGCCATTTAGATTCCCCAGATCAGTCAACACATTAGGCACAAGTACGTGTGTGAGCACACACACATTTTATATGATTGTTTTAAAGGAAGGATCACTTCCTTCTCAAAAGACTGATCACTTCTATCATTGATCAATTGATTGCTTGAAATGCCTTTGATATAAACGACACTCACTGTACATCTGAAGTCAGAGAGAGGGAGGACACATCAATCGATGATGTCATCAGTTAGTGTGTACCTGGTGTGACAAGTGTGTCAAGATGTAAATAAATAGGTTCTGTAGATAGTGTACATTTCTCTGGAGCTTCATGGCCATAAATGTAGACTTGCTATACCTTGCACTCCCCAGGTCAGTACAGAGGAAACAGAATAGACTGAGTCTATATTAAATTGGTGAGTGATGAATAAATGAGTGCTCATCCACTGACTGACCTAGGGTTTTCTGAATGAGGGCTAAGTGTGTTCACTTCACTGATGATATGAGGGAAAACACCCCACAAGAACACCAACATCTTATACATAGCATAATGCACATAGATCCTTTTTGCATTAGGTATGAAGTATTAAAGTGGGCATATGAATTAGGGACTAAACAATGACCAAATAGTTGGAATTAGAGAAGAAAGTGTGAAGGAGGAGAGGGGGGGACAGGGGAGGAGAGGGGGGGACATTATGTTCAGTATTCTCTGACAGAAGCCTCAGGCCTTCATTGATCCAGAGCAGGATCGTTTGGTCTGCATCAACATCCTGATCCCACCCTCTGCTGTGGCAATGACACTGACTCCCAGGCCATACTCGTAAATGCTCTTACAATAAGACTACTGATCTAGGATCAGTCTAACCTTTTAGGTCATAATGAATACGATTGTAAATGTAATCTTATTCATTATTACCTAAAAGGCCAAACTGATCTTAGATCAGCAGTCCTACTCTGAGACACTTGAATAAACGGGGCCAGGGGTTTCTATGGGTCAGGCTAGGACCAGGGCCAGAGCAGTGACCCATTATCTGCTGCTCAGCTTGCTGGAGCACTTTCTCTCTCTCTCCTCGCGGCTGCAGGCTTTCCACTTGAGGGCGTGGTGGTGGTGGGAGCCGGTGCGGGCCTGGCGGCAGCAGCAAATCTCCTGATGGTGGGGATAGGAGCGCCGGGGAGGAGGGGGGGACCCAGAGAAGCTGGGAGGAGAACAGGAGCGACCGAAACAAACCACTCTGCCTCGCTCTCCCCCGCGGTGTTCGTGACGAGAGGGGGAGGAGGAGACAGAGCGCTGTAGAGAGGAACAGCTGCGTGGGGAGGCACTGGAGCTCCGGTGGTGATGGTGGTGGGGGGAGCTGGTCAGGCTACACATGCCCATCCGGGAGCCTACAAGCTGGGCTGAGGAGTGGCCGTGGTGGGGGGAACCGCGGGCAGATCCACCACCCTGACCATGGTGCATCAGCTGGGACAGACAGGTCAGGAGGTCTGAGTCCCTTGTGCTGCCCGCTCGGATCCGATAACGCTTCAGTCTTGGGTGGAGGAAGGGGGTGAGGTTTTGGGAAGATGGAGAATGAGTTTAGAACTTTAGATATACCTTTAACATGTAGATGAATGTAATTCAGTTAATGATAGTAGAGGCTCGTCCCAGATCTGTTGGTGCTGTCTTGCCAACCCCAAACATTGGCATGACAATGAACATAGGAGTTGGCAAGGCTGCACAAACAGACTCGGAACCAGGTTACCATGATAGGTGAGATAAACCTGTCATTAAAGCTAATCATGAAGAGTCTTATTACCTGCCCTCCGCTGCAAGCCGACTGGGTGGTCTCCCCGGGGGTGGGCGTGGAAGGTACTGTGCAGCACTCTCCTGCTCTGGGGCCGGGTTGGTAGGGTTAAAAGGGCGTGGGATCTTGCTCTTACGGAACAGGGGGCTGGAAGAGGAGGAGAGGGAGGGGGCGTCATTCCCCTGGCAGTCAGAGCGCGAGCCCAGGAACGACTCATCGGCCTTCTCAGAGCGGTCTGAGGCGGAGGACAGCTGGTCCCCGTGGGGGAGCGAGGCCACGACGGGGCCGCGGTGGGAGATAGAGGGAGAGGGGGCTGGGTGGTGGCCTCCTCCCTGGTGGTGGGGGGCTTTCTTCTGGAGCAGCTTCTCCATGGCAGAGCCAGGGGTGGGGAGAAGGTCCAGCAGGACAGGGATACGGCTCAGCCTGCGGGAGGGGTCCTTACGGGGGCTGGGTGGCGGAGAGGGGGTGGTCAGAGCTGGGGTTTGGTCAGTGGTCTCCACCCCATCTGCCCTGTCAGGTTGGGGTTGGTCACTCTCAGGGTCTTTGAGCTCTGGAAAGGCTCCACTGCCACTGACGTCTCCCTGGCCGTTAGCTGGGGGAGAGAGATGGCCGTTTACTAGGCCTAACAGTGGGCTGTGGGGGAGTGAGGGGAATTAGAACGTGGAGAATGAGGAGAACGGGGGAGCGAGGAGAACGGGGGAGCGAGGAGAACGGGGGAGCGAGGAGAACGGGGGAGGGGGAGGAGAACGGGGGAGCGAGGAGAACGGGGGAGGAGAACGGGGGAGTGAGAACGGGGAGAGTGAGGAGGATGGGGAGAGGTAGGAGAACGGGGGAGCGAGGAGAACAGGGGAGCGAGGAGAACAGGGGAGCGAGGAGAACGGGGGAGCGAGGAGAACAGGGGAGCGAGGAGAACGGGGGAGCGAGGAGAATGGGGGAGCGAGGAGAGGACGCTCGGCTTGGCACAGGGCTGTGGGCTTTGGTGTAGGTCTGGGTGTCTCGTCCGTTGATCAGGGTATCTGCCAGGAGGTCATCCAGGCTGGTGGGGCTGCCGGGCTGGCTAGGGGTGTGGCTAGGGGTGGGCAGGATGTAGATGTCAGTGGTAGCAGTATTATCCTGGGGCTGCTGGACCTCAGCTGCTGCATCTTCTCGTCTCTCCAGCTGTAGGCCCTGTGGAGCACAGTCTGAGCCAGACGGGGACTGCTGAGCTGTCAGCTAAAGAGAGAGGGGAAAGGGAGAAAAAGGGAGAGAAGGGTGGGGGAAGCAGAAAGACACAGAGAGAGAGAAGGGGGAGAGAGGGGGAGAGAGAGAGAGGGGGAGAGAGAGGAGGGGAGAGAGAGGGGGGGGAGAGAGAGAGGGCAGGTTAACATATAAATAGAGTCAAATTATTGCATTGTAAGAGATCATGTGAAAATATTGAATGGAGATCATAACATGATCATAGCATGTCACAGCATCATCAAGGCAATGTCAGTCAAGCTGTTAGTTGATATCAAAAAAGCGCAACAAGACAGACCTGGGTCAAATCTATCATCTGTTTGATTTAGCTTGGACTTTTGGGACTATGCCATTGTGCCTGGAATGCTTACTCAAGCACCACTCAAGTATTTGACACGTATTTAACCCAGATCTGCAACAACAACAAAAACATTCACTCAACTAATCAGGGGTTTACAAAAGAGACAGGAAGTCAGGGTCCGTAAAAAAGCAGTTCAGGTTGAGTAAAAAAGAGAGAGAACACAGGAGGAAATGAAATAACAACAGACAAAAGTCCCTGTCTTGCAATGAAGAAAAGTGGAATTGCAATTTCATTCACGCTCTGAATTGACTGAATTGAAAAGGAATTGTAAAGGAAATGACCCTAACTATTCCCCTGACATCAGGACACATGGATCTGAGCATGCTTTGTCTGTAGCACAATGGCCTGCTCTTCTCTGGAGAAAGCAACCTTTCGGACGACAACACTACAACACCACAATTCAACACAATAACAACCATAACAACAACAACCCAACAAAACACAGCACAACTAACACACTAGCAGCAAAAGGAAACAAAAAGAACAACCAAATTATTTTAAAAAGACAGTAAGTATCTAATAGTGGAGGGAATTAGGTAGGCGGTGTGTTATGGTTAAGATAGAGACGTCTGATTGGTTCGTGGCCCAGAGGTGGATTGATCAATCACCTGCTGGAGTTGGGCGCGTGTGATGCGTATAACGGAAGGGAACTTGCTACTGGCGGCGCCCGCCGGAATAGCGGGCAGTTTCCTGCGCCCGGAGGGTGATTGGTTACGGGCGGAACCGAGGCCGGGGTGAGGAGGTGGCGGTAGGGAGGCGTGGTAGGAGGAAGAGGAGGTGGGATGGAGGAGGTACTGGTTGTGGTGGTCGGCTGAGTAGCTGCGACTCATCCCAGGGGGGTCCCTCTGGTGCAGGGGGTCCGACAGGGTGGTGAGGAGGGTCTGGGTGTGCGGGCTTGGGGAACGCAGGTGCAGGGGACTGGACATCCTGGCCAACACCTCCTCAGGCAGAGATGGAGGAGAGGTAGGGAGCTAAGAGAGGTGATGAGAGGTAAAGTTGGGGAGGGAGGACGGAGCAGTAAGAGGTAAAGTTGTAAGAAGAGAGGACGGAGCGGGAAGAGGTAAAGTTGGGGAGAGAGGACGGAGCGGGAAGAGGTAAAGTTGTAAGAAGAGAGGACGGAGCGGGAAGAGGTAAAGTTGTAAGAAGAGAGGACGGAGCCGGAAGAGGTAAAGTTGTAAGAAGAGAGGACGGAGCAGGAAGAGGTAAAGTTGTAAGAAGAGAGGACGGAGCAGGAAGAGGTAAAGTTGTAAGAAGAGAGGACGGAGCAGGAAGAGGTAAAGTTGTGGAGAGAGGACGGACAGGAATAGGTAAAGTTGTGGAGAGAGGACGGAGCAGGAAGAGGTAAAGTCGGGGAGAGAGGACAGAGCAGGAAGAGGTAAAGTTGTGGAGAGAGGACGGAGCAGGAAGAGGTAAAGTTGTAAGAAGAGAGGACGGAGCAGGAAGAGGTAAAGTTGTGGAGAGAGGACGGAGCAGGAAGAGGTAAAGTTGTGGAGAGAGGACGGAGCAGGAAGAGGTAAAGTTGTGGAGAGAGGACGGAGCAGGAAGAGGTAAAGTTGTAAGAAGAGAGGATGGAGCAGGAAGAGGTAAAGATGTAAGAAGAGAGGACGGAGCAGGAAGAGGTAAAGATGTAAGAAGAGAGGACGGAGCAGGAAGAGGTAAAGTTGTAAGAAGAGAGGACGGAGCAGGAAGAGGTAAAGTTGTAAGAAGAGAGGACGGAGCAGGAAGAGGTAAAGTTGTAAGAAGAGAGGACGGAGCAGGAAGAGGTAAAGTTGTAAGAAGAGAAGACGGAGCAGGAAGAGGTAAAGTTGTAAGAAGAGAGGACGGAGCAGGAAGAGGTAAAGTTGTAAGAAGAGAGGACGGAGCAGGAAGAAGTAAAGTTGTAAGAAGAGAGGACGGAGCAGGAAGAGGTAAAGTTGTAAGAAGAGAAGACGGAGCAGGAAGAGGTAAAGTTGTAAGAAGAGAGGACGGAGCAGGAAGAGGTAAAGTTGTAAGAAGAGAAGACGCAGCAGGAAGAGGTAAAGTTGTAAGAAGAGAGGACGTAGCAGGAAGAGGTAAAGTTGTAAGAAGAGAGGACAGAGCAGGAAGAGGTAAAGTTGTAAGAAGAGAGGACAGAGCAGGAAGAGGTAATGTTGTGGAGAGAGGACGGAGCAGGAAGAGGTAAAGTTGTGGAGAGAGGACGGAGCAGGAAGAGGTAAAGTTGTGGAGAGAGGACGGAGCAGGAAGAGGTAAAGTTGTGGAGAGAGGACGGAGCAGGAAGAGGTAAAGTTGTGGAGAGAGGACGGAGCAGGAAGAGGTAAAGTTGGGGAGAGAGGACAGAGCAGGAAGAGGTAATGTTGTGGAGAGAGGACGGAGCAGGAAGAGGTAAAGTTGTGGAGAGAGGACGGAGCAGGAAGAGGTAAAGTTGTGGAGAGAGGACGGAGTGGGAAGAGGTAAAGTTGGGGAGAGAGGACGGAGCAGGAAGAGGTAAAGTTGGGGAGAGAGGACAGAGCAGGAAGAGGAAATGTTGTGGAGAGAGGACGGAGCAGGAAGAGGTAAAGTTGGGGAGAGGGACGGAGCAGGAAGAGGTAAAGTTGGGGAGAGGACGGAGTGGGATGGCGGAGGAACAGTGTGAGAAAGGGGTGGATAGGAGTGGGGGTGAGAGAGGGGGGGGAGTAAAGCATATATTTAGAACTTAAAGGGAGCGGGTGTAGAGGTGGGAGGAATTCTGAGGTCTCAAAACGTCTCCTTAGAGGAATCACTTACTTCAGATAGCACCTTTTAATAAAGGGTCAACCCAGAAATAAAACTAAACATAGCAAATGAAAGTTGCAAATAAAGAGCAAATAATGCAAAACCATTGTCTGAGAAGTTTCCTTCATTTTATCAAGCTCACACAAGCAAAGAAACAAGCTCACAGACAAGTGATCACGATCACATTTTACTTTAAACTACAGTAAGATGCTACTGATGATCCAGATGAATGAAGTATCCTACTGTGTCTAGTTCTATGTTAAGGTGTAGTATCCTACTGTGTCTAGTTCTATGTTAAGGTGTAGTATCCTACTGTGTCTAGTTCTGTGTTAAGGTGTAGTATCCTACTGTGTCTAGTTCTGTGTTAAGGTGTAGTATCCTACTGTGTCTAGTTCTGTGTTAAGGTGTAGTATCCTACTGTGTCTTGTTCTGTGTTAAGGTGTAGTATCCTACTGTGTCTAGTTCTGTGTTAAGGTGTAGTATCCTACTGTGTCTAGTTCTGTGTTAAGGTGTAGTATCCTACTGTGTCTTGTTCTGTGTTAAGGTGTAGTATCCTACTGTGTTATGGTGAAATGTACAGTGAGGTACTGTATGTAATATTGGAGTGTTTTACAGTGAGGTATGTAATAGTGACATGTTTTACAGTGAGGTATGTAATAGTGAAGTGTTTTACAGTGAGGTATGTAATAGTGAAGTGCTTTACAGTGAGGTATGTAATAGTGAAGTGCTTTACAGTGAGGTATGTAATAGTGAAGTGTTTTACAGTGAGGTATGTAATAGTGAAGTGTTTTACAGTGAGGTATGTAATAGTGAAGTGCTTTACAGTGAGGTATGTAATAGTGAAGTGCTTTACAGTGAGGTATGTAATAGTGAAGTGTTTTACAGTGAGGTATGTAATAGTGAAGTGCTTTACAGTGAGGTATGTAATAGTGAAGTGTTTTACAGTGAGGTATGTAATAGTGAAGTGCTTTACAGTGAGGTATGTAATAGTGAAGTGCTTTACAGTGAGGTATGTAATAGTGAAGTGTTTTACAGTGAGGTATGTAATAGTGAAGTGCTTTACAGTGAGGTATGTAATAGTGAAGTGCTTTACAGTGAGGTATGTAATAGTGAAGTGTTTTACAGTGAGGTATGTAATAGTGAAGTGCTTTACAGTGAGGTATGTAATAGTGAAGTGTTTTACAGTGAGGTATGTAATAGTGAAGTGCTTTACAGTGATGTAATAGTGACATGTTTTACAGTGAGGTATGTAATAGTGAAGTATTTTACAGTGAACTGTGTCATACTAGTCTGTGAGGTCCGTACCTGTGTGAGTGCTCCCTCAGCCAGGGCATCAGCAGGGCTAGAGGGGGTGACAGGGGGCAGGCTTCCCGTAGCTCCCACACTCAGTTCCAGCCTGTCCACCCAGGGGGGTCGCCCGTTGGCGCCTGGATGCCCCTGGAGGTCCCCATCCCTGTCCCCATGGATCTGACCAGGACTGGGGTTCCCCGTGGACCCCTCTCCTGCCCCCAGGGGTACCTCCAGCACCTGCAGCTCGTCTTCTTCCTCCTTGGAGGGGCTGGTCATAGCTTTATCTCCCATTCCTGTCCCTGGGGACCCGCTGGGCCTCTCCATCATCACCCACTCCCTGGAGTCCACCTTCCCCTGGCCGGAGCTCAGGTTGAGGGCCACGAAGCCTCCGCTGCTGGGGGCCCCCTCGCCCTGTTCCAGAGACCTGTGGGAGTGAGGGGAGACGGGTTTGGGTGAGCCGCTGGCACCGCCACCGGATAGGAACTCCTCGTCGTTGTGCCAGACTCGGTCAGTGCCACCACGCCCTGGTCCTGTGGCACCTCCAGTGGGTACAGCCAGGCCCTTCTCCTGCTGCTGCCCACAGCCCTCCAGCTGATTCCCTGAGCTGGAGAGACACACCATCCGATTGAACAGGTCAGGCGATGGCAGATGATAACATAGTAGTTAGTGTACTATTGATGGTTGGTACAGTAGCACAAGTGCTGTTGTTAGCAGCATGGTTAGCAATAGGGTTGAGGTCAATTGCATTGAAATTCAGTCAGTTTAGAAAGTATTACTAATTCATCATTAAAACAAACTTTTAAATTATTTTATAGGAACTTTAGTTAATCTTGATTAATATCCTGAATTGCAGTAGAATCTAGTCCCTGGTTGTTATGTTAGTATAGTATGGAAGGAATAGAAGGCCAGGGGGTTAGTGGGGGTACTGACCACGCCTCCATGAACCGTTCAGGACTGGGCTTGGTCTCCAGGGTCAGCCTCCTGTCCAGCTCAAAGCTGTGGATGTTACGGAGCTTCCTGAGGAGAGGACTACCACCATCCTGTCCTGACACCCCCACTATCTCAGAGTGTACCCGGACAGGGGAGCCCAGGCTGAGGTTGGCATACGGGCTCTGGAGACCCCCCTGGTTGTTGCTGTGCTCCTCCTCTGTTGCTGCCTAGTGGGGAGAGAAACGGGGGATAGAGTGATATATGGTTGAACTCAGTCGTCATGGTGTGTGTGTTTCAGGGTTTCCGGCACCGGACGTTTGACCGGCAGCATTTGAATTTACTGGACATTTGAGAAATGTACCGGACCCATATGCATTGGGTGTAACGGGATGCCTCCTTCTTACTGAATTCTGATGTGCAGTTTGGAGATGTTAGAATGACTGTCCAGATGTACTTTCCTTCAGCCAACGTACAGTAAAATCCCCAGCCTATGTCAATCTACTATCTCCCATAGTAGAAAAGTTGACCTATTCTATTGGTCAGCTTGCCGTTCTGTGCGAGAAAGAAATAGCCTATTCCAAACAGACTCTGGGACAGTTATGAGATGATAGATGACAATTTCATACAACCAATAGTCCTAGGCTACATTAAAATATTTTAGAAAAGCAATGAGGCTGATGCAACAGATCAGAACATTTAGCTCAAAATGTTGATAAACTTATTTCTTCACAACGCAGCAATGTGCACAAGGCAGCAATGTGCACAAGGCAGTAGGCTACACAAGGCAGTAGGCTACACAAGTCAGTAGGCTACACAAGGCGGTAGGCTACACAAGGCGGTAGGCTACACAAGTCAGTAGGCTACACAAGGCGGTAGGCTACACAAGGCGGTAGGCTACACAAGTCAGTAGGCTACACAAGGCGGTAGGCTACACAAGTCAGTAGGCTACACAAGGCGGTAGTCTACACAAGTCAGTAGGCTACACAAGGCGGTAGGCTACACAAGTCAGTAGGCTACACAAGGCGGTAGGCTACACAAGTCAGTAGGCTACACAAGGCGGTAGGCTACACAAGTCAGTAGGCTACACAAGGCGGTAGGCTACACAAGTCAGTAGGCTACACAAGGCAGGTAGGCTACACTACACAAGTCAGTAGGCTACACAAGGCGGTAGGCTCAGTAGGCTACACACAAGTCAGTAGGCTACACAAGGCGGTAGGCTACACAAGTCAGTAGGCTACACAAGGCGGTAGGCTACACAAGGCAGTAGGCTACACAAGTCAAGGCTACACAAGGCGGTAGGCTAGTCAGTAGGCTACACAAGGCGGTAGTCTACACAAGGCGGTAGGCTACACAAGGCGGTAGGCTACACAAGTCAGTCTACACAAGTCAGTAGGCTACACAAGGCGGTAGGCTACACAAGTCAGTAGGCTACACAGTCAGTAGGCTACACAAGGCGGTAGGCTACACAAGTCAGTAGGCTACACAAGTCAGTAGGCTACACAAGGCGGTAGGCTACACAAGTCAGTAGGCTACACAAGGCGGTAGTCTACACAAGTCAGTAGGCTACACAAGGCAGTAGTCTACACAAGTCGTAGTCTACACAAGTCAGTAGGCTACACAAGTCGGTAGGCTACACAAGGCGGTAGGCTACACAAGTCAGTAGGCTACACAAGGCTAGTCTACACAAGTCAGTAGGCTACACAAGGCGGTAGTCTACACAAGTCAGTAGGCTACACAAGGCGGTAGGCTACACAAGTCAGTAGGCTACACAAGGCGGTAGGCTACACAAGTCAGTAGGCTACACAAGGCAGTAGTCTACACAAGTCGGTAGTCTACACATGTCAGTAGGCTACACAAGTCGGTAGGCTACACAAGGCGGTAGGCTACACAAGTCGGTAGGCTACACAAGTCGGTAGACTACACAAGTCGGTAGGCTACACAAGGCAGTAGGCTACACAAGGCAGTAGGCTACACAAGTCGGTAAGCTATACACAAGTCGGTAGGCTACAGTCGGTAAGCTACACAGTCGGTAAGCTACACAAGTCGGTAAGCTACACAGTCGGTAAGCTACACAAGTCGGTAAGCTACACAAGTCGGTAAGCTACACAGTCGGTAAGCTACACAGTCGGTAAGCTACACAGTCGGTAAGCTACACAGTCGGTAGGCTACGTGCAAATGATCGTTCCTTAATGCAGTTAGCGGGAAAAGACCATGGCCAAAAGCCAACCACACATGTGACAGAGATGAAAATATCTGTTCGAAATGTAGAAAGAGGTGAGATCTAAAGAGGCAACAACTATCATGGGCAGCTGATATAACTAGGGTAATGCCTTTGGCTGCTAGACAATGAAAGAAAGTTGATTTAAAAACTAAAAGAACATGAGAGAAATAGGCTACATGGTTTCAATGGTATATGGAAGTCTTTAGAAAAATAATTTTGTCTAGGCCACTTTGAAGCAAGTTAAAACTTTAAAGTTTCAAACAATTAAGTACATGTTTTCAAAATGCATACTGCCTCCAGCTCATTGTAAAGTGGTGTGTGACACGCTGAAGCCTGCCTACCCCTGCCTATGCACTTGAATCGTGAATAGAAAGCACGTTTCAATTACCAGTTGAGAAATTAAAATATTTGCTATTTTTAATCGTGGCCATGAAAACTTCTTTTTTTTAACACGTGATTGCATTTAGATTTGTTGTGCAATGATTGGTCTTATAAAAGCATGTTTCACTCCAGCAGCAACGAATGAGCTGTTTGAGAAGCTGTAACAGCAGCTCTCTTACTGCCTGACAGATTTTCTACTCAAATGTAGGCTCTGTATCTGTATGCTGTGCAGGTGTGATAAATAAGATAGGCTACATAGCGACAAACAGAAATACACACTTGCCAATTTAATTCCACTAAATTATGCAAATGTGCCTATAGATCAATAAGCATGACCGGTCAAATATATTTCCATCGACTAGTATTTCCATCAATGAATAGGCTAAAAAGCATTATTTTGCAATGGGATTTTAGCCGGGGGCAATTAGCCGGCGTAAATGTTATTTATTGGCTTTTGGGGGAGGGGTGTATAAAAGCCTATTACCGGCTAATGGAAACCCTGGTGTGTGTATGTTCTCCTCTCTACCTTCCACACAGCGGTCCTGATGCGGTTACGGTTACGGTCCAGCTCCTCCCAGACGTCAGCTTCCTGGTTGGCCCGGGGCATGCTGGGGGATCCGGGGCGGCGGTCTGGAGGAGGGTTGTTCTCCCCGTTGTCACTAAGCTGCTCGTCCTGCAGAACATCGTCTGTGTTCTCCCTCGCCAGGTCCCCAGGGATCAGGGATGCATTGGCCATGCTGAAATTATAGAGTGAATGTTACTCTGATGTCACTAAGTCATCCATCCATTCATCAGTTAATTAATTAATTAATGCATTCATTCATCCATTCAACGGGTGGATACATTCAACCATTCTTTATTTATCCATTCATTCAACAGTTAGATTCTTTCATCCATCCATTCATTCATTCATCCATCCATCCATCCATTCAACAGGTAGATTCATCCATCCATCCATTCATTCAACAGGTAGATTAATTAATTAAATAGGTAGATTAATTAATTAAATAGGTAGATTAATTAATTAAATAGGTAGATTAATTAATTAAATAGGTAGATTAATTAATTAATCCGGTAAACAAGTTAAAAGTGTGTGATCGTGAAATAGACAAAAATCCCCTGAACAGTCAGTGGACCTTTAAACAGTTCATCCAAGATTCCCAGTCTGTGTGTGTGTGTGTGTGTGTGTGTGTGTGTGTGTGTGTGTGTGTGTGTGTGTGTGTGTGTGTGTGTTCAGTCTCTTACCCCATGTGTGCTGGGGTGAGTCGTGTGTGATGCTGTGGTGTGGTGGCTGTAGTGTTGATGGTCAGAGTACCATCAGACCCAGTCCTCTCCCAGTCATACGGGTCATTCTCCACCACGTTGTAGGTCTTCATACTGTTGTCAAACACTGACAACAGCAGCTACAACACAACAGAAAGTCACATGATGTCATATCCTGAGATACCTAACAGCTTGTACAACATCACTGACTGTCTGACTGATGGATACTCAGTACTCCAGAAAGAGGCCTCAGACATTTATACAGTCATGCAGACAATCAGTCGGTCTGAAAACATACACTACATACACACATGTCCTGGGACTTACTGTATATTTACACAGGGAACTGTAACAAAATGCTTAGTTCTAACTGTTAAAACATAGAGATACTGTACACACACATAGAGTAGGTAAAGGGAGAGAGATCTGCCATCTTACCTGATAGTCTGGTTTGGTGAAGTAGTCCAGGTTAGAGATGTGATCCAGGAAGACAGTGAACTCAGCAGGCAGGTGTTTCAGCATGAGCCGGTGGTCATAGGTGTCCTTCAACTTCCCTACATGCTCCTGGGGAGGGAGAGATAGAGAGAGAGGTGTTTCATGATGAGCCGGTGGTCATAGGTGTCCTTCAGCTTCCCTACATGCTCCTGGGGAGGGAGGGAGAGGGAGAGATAGAGAGAGAGGTGTTTCAGCATGAGCCTGTGGCCATAGGTGTCCTTCAGCTTCCCTACATGGTCCTGGGGAGGGTTCACACATGTTGTTATGGACGTATGGCTCAGTTGGTAGAGCATGGCGCTTGTAACGGCAGGATTGTGTGTTTGATTCCCGTGGCCTCCTTTACATTAAATGTATGCACGTGTTACAGTCGTAGGTCACTTTGGATAAAAGCATCTGCTAAAAGGCATATCCACTGAGTGTGCAAAACAGTATGAAGTTTACTTGCTCTTTCCATGACATAGACTGACCAGGTGAAATCTATGATCCCTTATTAATGTCACTTATTAAATTCACTTCAATCAGTGTAGATGAAGGGGAGGAGACAGGATAAGAATGATTTTTAAGCCTTGAGACAATTGAGATTTAAGTAACAAAAGATTGAAGTACCTTTGAACAGGGTATGGTAGTAGGTGCCAGGCGCACCAGTTTGCGTGAAGAACTGCAACGTTGCTGGGTTTTTCCATGTGTGTATCAAGAATGGTCCAGCACCCAAAAGACATCCAGCCAATTTGACACAACTGTGGAAGGCATTGGAGTCTACACGGGCCAGCATCCTTGTGGAATGCTTTCAACACATTGTAGAGTCCATGTCCAGACAAATTGAGGCTGTTCTGAGGGCATCTCAATATTAGGAAAGCGTTTTTAAAGTCTGGTATACTCAGTGTATATTATAACTATTTTTTGATGTACTCTCGTGCATGAGTACATTCATATGCAGTGACGTCAGAGCTGTGACATGTTATTGAGTTAGTCTGTCAGTTTCAAGTCAAGTCAAGTTAGCCAAAGATAATGTTACCATTACGAGTCATGTACCTCATTACGAGTCATGTATCTAACTAACGTTACCATTACGAGTCATGTACCTAGCTAACGTTACCATTACGAGTCATGTATCTAGCTAACGTTACCATTAGAAGTCATGTACCTAGCTAACGTTACCATTACGAGTCATGTATCTAGCTAACGTTACCATTAGGAGTCATGTACCTAGCTAACGTTACCATTACGAGTCATGTACCTAGCGAACGTTACCATTACGAGTCATGTACCTAGCTAACGTTACCATTACGAGTCATGTACCTAGCTAACGTTACCATTACGAGTCATGTACCTAGCTAACATTACCATTACGAGGCATGTACCTAGCTAACGTTACCATTACGAGTCATGTACATAGCTAACGTTACCATTACGAGTCATGTACCTAACTAACATTACCTTTACGAGTCATGTACCTAGCTAACGTTACCATTACGAGTCATGTACCTAACTAACGTTACCATTACGAGTCATGTACCTAGCTAACGTTACCATTACGAGTCATGTATCTAGCTAACGTTACCATTACGAGTCATGTATCTAGCTAACGTTACCATTACGAGTCATGTATCTAGCTAACGTTACCATTACGAGTCATGTATCTAGCTAACGTTACCATTACGAGTCATGTATCTAGCTAACGTTACCATTACAAGTCATGTACCTAACTAACGTTACCATTATGAGTCATGTACCAAGCTAACGTTACCATTACGAGTCATGTATCTAGCTAACGTTACCATTACGAGTCATGTACCTAACTAACGTTACCATTATGAGTCATGTACCTACGTATCCTGACTAGTTTGGCTGAGTCTGCTGATTGGTTGGTGTACAGGAAGGAAAATTCTTACTTTGTCTTTGATCTTTCTCCATGGCAACTGTCCAACCATGAACTCCACCAGCATGTAGAAGAGGGACCACAGGTCGTCATGCCGACCCATCTCCTTGTTCTTGTGTGCGTTGACGGACGCATAGCGGACTGTGCCTCTGAACCCTGCTACTGGCCGAGGCTGGGGGAGAGAGAGAGACTTCACATCATGCTGCTGTACGACTAACAAGGTAGAACCCTGCTACTGGCCGAGGATGGGGGAGAGAGAGAGACTTCACATCATGCTGCTGTACGACTAACAAGGTAGAACCCTGCTACTGGCCGAGGATGGGGAGAGAGAGAGACTTCACATCATGCTGCTGTACGACTAACAAGGTAGAACCCTGCTACTGGCCGAGGATGGGGGAGAGAGAGAGACTTCACATCATGCTGCTGTACGACTAACAAGGTAGAACCCTGCTACTGGCCGAGGCTGGGGGAGAGAGAGAGACTTCACATCATGCTGCTGTACGACTAACAAGGTAGAACCCTGCTACTGGCCGAGGATGGGGGAGAGAGAGACTTCACATCATGCTGCTGTACGACTAACAAGGTAGAACCCTGCTACTGGCCGAGGCTGGGGAGAGAGAGAGACTTCACATCATGCTGCTGTACGACTAACAAGGTAGAACCCTGCTACTGGCCGAGGATGGGGGAGAGAGAGACTTCACATCATGCTGCTGTACGACTAACAAGGTAGAACCCTGCTACTGGCCGAGGCTGGGGGAGAGAGAGAGACTTCACATCATGCTGCTGTACGACTAACAAGGTAGAACCCTGCTACTGGCCGAGGCTGGGGGAGAGAGAGACACTTCACATCATGCTGCTGTACGACTAACAAGGTAGAACCCTGCTACTGGCCGAGGCTGGGGGAGAGAGAGAGACTTCACATCATGCTGCTGTACGACTAACAAGGTAGAACCCTGCTACTGGCCGAGGCTTGGGGAGAGAGAGAGACTTCACATCATGCTGCTGTACGACTAACAAGGTAGAACCCTGCTACTGGCCGAGGCTGGGGAGAGAGAGAGACTTCACATCATGCTGCTGTACGACTAACAAGGTAGAACCCTGCTACTGGCCGAGGCTGGGGAGAGAGAGAGACTTCACATCATGCTGCTGTACGACTAACAAGGTAGAACCCTGCTACTGGCCGAGGCTGGGGGAGAGAGAGACTTCACATCATGCTGCTGTACGACTAACAAGGTAGAACCCTGCTACTGGCCGAGGCTGGGGGAGAGAGAGACTTCACATCATGCTGCTGTACGACTAACAAGGTAGAACCCTGCTACTGGCCGAGGCTGGGGGAGAGAGAGACACTTCACATCATGCTGCTGTACGACTAACAAGGTAGAACCCTGCTACTGGCCGAGGCTGGGGAGAGAGAGACACTTCACATCATGCTGCTGTACGACTAACAAGGTAGAACCCTGCTACTGGCCGAGGCTGGGGGAGAGAGAGAGACTTCACATCATGCTGCTGTACGACTAACAAGGTAGAACCCTGCTACTGGCCGAGGCTTGGGGAGAGAGAGAGACTTCACATCATGCTGCTGTACGACTAACAAGGTAGAACCCTGCTACTGGCCGAGGCTGGGGAGAGAGAGACACTTCACATCATGCTGCTGTACGACTAACAAGGTAGAACCCTGCTACTGGCCGAGGCTGGGGGAGAGAGAGAGACTTCACATCATGCTGCTGTACGACTAACAAGGTAGAACCCTGCTACTGGCCGAGGCTGGGGGAGAGAGAGAGACTTCACATCATGCTGCTGTACGACTAACAAGGTAGAACCCTGCTACTGGCCGAGGCTGGGGGAGAGAGAGAGACTTCACATCATGCTGCTGTACGACTAACAAGGTAGAACCCTGCTACTGGCCGAGGCTGGGGAGAGAGAGAGACTTCACATCATGCTGCTGTACGACTAACAAGGTAGAACCCTGCTACTGGCCGAGGCTGGGGAGAGAGAGACACTTCACATCATGCTGCTGTACGACTAACAAGGTAGAACCCTGCTACTGGCCGAGGCTGGGGGAGAGAGAGAGACTTCACATCATGCTGCTGTACGACTAACAAGGTAGAACCCTGCTACTGGCCGAGGCTGGGGGAGAGAGAGACACTTCACATCATGCTGCTGTACGACTAACAAGGTAGAACCCTGCTACTGGCCGAGGCTGGGAGAGAGAGAGACTTCACATCATGCTGCTGTACGACTAACAAGGTAGAACCCTGCTACTGGCCGAGGCTGGGGGAGAGAGAGACACTTCACATCATGCTGCTGTACGACTAACAAGGTAGAACCCTGCTACTGGCCGAGGCTGGGGGAGAGAGAGAGACTTCACATCATGCTGCTGTACGACTAACAAGGTAGAACCCTGCTACTGGCCGAGGCTGGGGGAGAGAGACTTCACATCATGCTGCTGTACGACTAACAAGGTAGAACCCTGCTACTGGCCGAGGCTGGGGGAGAGAGAGAGACTTCACATCATGCTGCTGTACGACTAACAAGGTAGAACCCTGCTACTGGCCGAGGCTGGGGGAGAGAGAGAGACTTCACATCATGCTGCTGTACGACTAACAAGGTAGAACCCTGCTACTGGCCGAGGCTGGGGGAGAGAGAGACTTCACATCATGCTGCTGTACGACTAACAAGGTAGAACCCTGCTACTGGCCGAGGCTGGGGGAGAGAGAGACTTCACATCATGCTGCTGTACGACTAACAAGGTAGAACCCTGCTACTGGCCGAGGCTGGGGGAGAGAGAGAGACTTCACATCATGCTGCTGTACGACTAACAAGGTAGAACCCTGCTACTGGCCGAGGCTGGGGGAGAGAGAGAGACTTCACATCATGCTGCTGTACGACTAACAAGGTAGAACCTTACACGACAATAGCACACAAACAGACATGACCAGTCTCCAGGACAGAGATCGAAGCCTATTCCCAGACTAAAAAAGATATTTCAATTTAGATCCACCATTAAGCAAGCTTTTTAGTCTAGGACTAAGCTTAATACCGGGAAACCGGAACAGAGTGTCTAACCACACATGTGGACAGACACTTACCGGTCGGACCTCTTGGCAGGAGTTAGTGAACTGGCGTGCCAGGCCAAAGTCCAGCATGTAGCAGGTCCTACAGGTACTGGGGAACCGGCCCATGGCAAAGTTGGACTAGGAGAGAGAGAAGGTGAAGAAGAAGAGAGATAGAGATAAAGAAAAAGAGAGGAAGGATTTTAATAGCAACTATCATAGTCTGATTCTTGTCACTTTCACAGAAAGAAAATGTCAAATTACTGATGATGATGATGATGATCTCTTCATTCCAAAAAGATATAGTCCCTAAGCACACAAACACTCCACCCTCACACACAAACACTCCACCCTCACACACACACACTCCACCCTCACACACACACACACTCCACCCTCTCACACACACACTCCACCCTCTCACACACACAAACACTCCACCCTCTCACACACACAAACACTCCACCCTCACACACACACACACTCCACCCTCTCACACACACACTCCACCCTCACACACACACATTACACCCTCACACACACACATTACACCCTCACACACACACATTACACCCTCACATTACACCCTCACACACACACTACACCCTCACACACACACTACACCCTCACACACACACTACACCCTCACACACACACTACACCCTCACACACACACTACACCCTCACACACACACTTCACCCTCACACACACACTACACCCTCACACACACACTACACCCTCACACACACACTACACCCTCACACACACACTACACCCTCACACACACACTCCCTGCCTGTCTCACTGGTTTGATGTCTCTGTGCAGGAAGCCAACAGAGTGGATGCTCTCTATAGCTTCTAGTGTCTGTCGTCCCAGTCTCAGGGTGGTGCTGACTGTAAACGTGCCCCGCGTCATACTCCGCCTCAGCTCTGCCAGGTTACGCCCCTGAGAAACACACCACCCACGTAGCCTACAGAATCACTACAAACACTTCACACTTAGTCACATCAGCTCACTGACATCGCTATAGAGAATTAGAGACGTTTAAACACACAAGGTGATGAAGAGGCTCATCCTTACCTGAAGCTCCATCACCACATAGTTGAAGCGGTCATTGCGGCCGCATCCAACAAAGCGACACACGTGTTCTTTACCTGGACGATACAATAGAACATAGCATCCTTTATGACATAGTATAACCACAGGGTACCTATGTTAAAGGTCCAATGCAGCCGTTTTTATCTAAAAAATCAAATAATTTCTGGGTAACAATTAATTACTTTACTGTGAATGTTTTCAATTAAAATGGCCAAAAAGAAACAAAAATAGCTTCTTAGCAAAGAGAAATTTCTCAAGCAAGAATTTTGCAAGGACTGTTTAGAAGTGGTCTCAGTGGAAGGGAAAAACTGAAACGATCTGTTATTGTCAGAGGAACTCTTGGAACTCTTTCATATTGGTCTATTAATTAACTGAGGGCACAAGTCAGTCCAAAACTCCATCCCACCAAAAAAGGCTGAAATTACAGGCAGTCTTTTCAAACAGTTCTTATACCAAAAGAGCATTATCATCATTTACAAAATATCACGGTGTTATTCCAACCTCATCGTGTGGAAATATATGTTGCTTGAGAAATTTCTCTTTTCTAAGAAGCTATTTTTGTTTCTTTTTGGCCATTTTAAATGTTGAGACATGTTGGGGGACGGGAGGAGACATGTTGGGGGACGGGAGGAGACATGTTGGGGGACGGGAGGAGACATGTTGGGGGACGGGAGGAGACATGTTGGGGGACGGGAGGAGACATGTTGGGGGACGGGAGGAGACATGTTGGGGGACGGGAGGAGACATGTTGGGGGATGGGAGGAGACATGTTGGGGGATGGGAGGAGACATGTTGGGGGATGGGAGGAGACATGTTGGGGGACGGGAGGAGACATGTTGGGGGACGGGAGGAGACATGTTGGGGGATGGGAGGAGACATGTTGGGAAACGGGAGGAGACATGTTGGGAAACGGGAGGAGACATGTTGGGAAACGGGAGGAGACATGTTGGGAAACGGGAGGAGACATGTTGGGGGACGGGAGGAGACATGTTGGGGGACGGGAGGAGACACGTTGGGGGACGGGAGGAGACACGTTGGGGGACGGGAGGAGACACATTGGGGCAGGAGACACGTTGGGGGATGGGAGGAGACACGTTGGGGGACGGGAGGAGACACGTTGGGGGACGCATGTTGGGGGACGGGAGGAGACACGTTGGGGGACGGGAGGAGACACGTTGGGGGACGGGAGGAGACATGTTGGGGGACGGGAGGAGACACGTTGGGGGACGGGAGGAGACACGTTGGGGGACGGGAGGAGACACGTTGGGGGACGGGAGGAGACACGTTGGGGGACGGGAGGAGACACGTTGGGGGACGGGAGGAGACACGTTGGGGGACGGGAGGAGACACGTTGGGGGACGGGAGGAGACACGTTGGGGGACGGGAGGAGACACGTTGGGGGATGGGAGGAGGTATTGCAGGTATCAAAGTCAAAACTTTTATTTCCGCCTAACAACCTAGTAATTACGCCTCTGCCCTCTATCCAGACATAGTCCCACTCTGCCATCTATCCCTACATAGTCCCACTCTGCCCTCTAGCCCGACATAGCCCCACTCTGCCCTCTAGCCCGACATAGCCCCACTCTGCCCTCTAGCCCGACATAGTCCCACTCTGCCCTCTAGCCCGACATAGCCCCACTCTGCCCTCTATCCAGACATAGTCCCACTCTGCCCTCTATCCCTACATAGTCCCACTCTGCCCTCTACCCCGACATAGTCCCACTCTGCCCTCTACCCCGACATAGTCCCACTCTGCCCTCTACCCCGACATAGTCCCACTCTGCCCTCTACCCCGACATAGTCCCACTCTGCCCTCTATCCAGACATAGTCCCACTCTGCCCTCTATCCCTACATAGTCCCACTCTGCCCTCTAGCCCGACATAGCCCCACTCTGCCCTCTAGCCCGACATAGCCCCACTCTGCCCTCTAGCCCGACATAGTCCCACTCTGCCCTCTAGCCCGACATAGCCCCACTCTGCCCTCTACCCAGACATAGCCCCACTCTGCCCTCTATCCAGACATAGCCCCACTCTGCCCTCTATCCAGACATAGCCCCACTCTGCCCTCTACCCAGACATAGCCCCACTCTGCCCTCTACCCCGACATAGTCCCACTCTGCCCTCTATCCCTACATAGTCCCACTCTGCCCTCTACCCCGACATAGTCCCACTCTGCCCTCTACCCCTTATATTTAGTTTAGGGTAGGAGGGTTGTGGTTTAGTTTAGGGTAGGAGTGTTGTGGTTGAGTTTAGGGTAGATGGGTTGTGGTTGAGTTTAGAGGAGGCTTGGGGTTGAGTTTAGGGTAGGAGGCTTGTGGTTTAGTTTAGGGCAGATGGGTTGTGGTTGAGTTTAGGGCAGGTGGTTGATGGTTGAGTTTAGGCCAGGTGATTGAATTTAGGACAGGTGATTGAGTTTAGGGCAGGTGATTGATGGATGCGATTAGGGCAGGTGGCTGCGATTAGGGCAGGTGGCTGATGGTTGCGATTAGGGCAGGTGGTTAATAGTTCAGTTTAGGGCAGGATGTTGATGGTTGAGTTTAGGGCAGGTGGTTGATGGTTGAGTTTAGGGCAGGTGGTTGATGGTTGAGTTTAGGGCAGGTGGTTGATGGTTGCGATTAGGGCAGGTGGTTGATGGTTGAGTTTAGGGCAGGTGGTTGAGTTTAGGGCAGGTGGTTGAGTTTAGGGCAGGTGATTGAGTTTAGGGCAGGTGGTTGAGTTTAGGGCAGGTGGTTAATAGTTTAGTTTAGGGCAGGTGGCTGATGGTTGTGTTTAGGGCAGGTGGTTGAGTTTAGGGCAGGTGGTTAATGGTTGAGTTTAGGGCAGGTGGTTGAGTTTAGGGCAGGTGGTTAATGGTTGAGTTTAGGGCAGGTGGTTGAGTTTAGGGCAGGTGGTTGAGTTTAGGGCAGGTGGTTGATGGTTGAGTTTAGGGCAGGTGGCTGATGGTTGTGTTTAGGGCAGGTGGTTGAGTTTAGGGCAGGTGGTTGAGTTTAGGGCAGGTGGTTGAGTTTAGGGCAGGTGACTGATGGTTGAGTTTAGGGCATGTGGTTGATGGTTGAGTTTAGGGAGCAGAAGTCAGAGGGAAGGTTAAGTACATGTAATTGGGGTTTACCCTGGAGTTTCTTGAGGACAGCCACCTCCATCTTGAGGACCTGTTTAGGCTGCTGTGCCGACTCCACCTTCAGAGCAACACTGACCCTGGTCAGCAGGTCCAACGCCTCGTAGATCTCCCCAAAGCCACCGCCGCCGATCTTCTTTGTCTATACACACATCCCAAAGCAAAGCGTAATGTCATAATGTGGAAAACATAGGTTAGTAGATTATTTTCTTTTTCAATCTTCCCACCATCCAACCTTCCTCCCCCATTCCTATTTATGTTTCTTCATCTCTAATCAGTATCCACACACGAACACGAAACACACACACACACACACACACAAGCAGCTCAACTCAAAGGGATTAGCAGTGGCAGATGTACATAACATCAGCTCCTCCGTCAGTGCTAGGGTTGAATCATTTCCTGGTATCACTTTTCACCCGGGTAACCCAGTATTTCCCGCCAAAACTGGAAGTGTCATTCAGAAGCATTATAAAGCATATAAATGTGCCTGGATTTGATTGGAGCTTTGACCAGCATGACAATTCAAACATGATGCTACCTGAGCCTGATGAGACGTATATTAACCACATTTAATGAGCCCTACATTAACCTCATTTAATGAGCCCTACATTAACCACATTTAACCACATTTATATATATATACACACACACACATTAATCGGTATCGGCTTTATTTGTCCTCCAATAGTCGGTATCGGTGTTGAAAAATCATAATCGGTCGACCTCTAATGTGGACAATTATAAATACCTAGGTGTCTGGCTAGACTGTAAACTCTCTCTTTGTTTTTCTGCTCGTTTGCACACCAGTATTTCTACTTGCACATCCTCATCTGTATATCACTCCAGTGTAAATTGTAATTACTTTGCTACTATTGGCCTATTTATTGCCTTACCTCCTTACTTAATTTTGCACACACTGTATACAGATTTTTCTATTGTGTTAAGACTGTACGTTTGTTTATTCCATGTGTAACTCTGTGTTGTTTTTGTCACACTGCTTTGCTTTATCTTGGCCAGGTCACAGTTGGAAATGAGAACTTGTTCTCAACTGGCCTACCTGGTTAAATAAATAAAAAAATATATAAATATTTTATTATAATTTACACTACACAGGAAGTGTAGACATGGTGCTGCCCTACTCAGTCCCCGTCGAAGTCTCAGTCCCAGTAGAGGTCCCATTCCAAGTCCTAGTCCCAGCAGAGGTCACAGTCCCAGCCCAGTAGGTCCCAGTCCAAGTAGAGGTTCCTGTCCCAGTGGCGGTCACAGTCCCAGTAGAGGTCACAGTCCCAGTCCCAGTAGAGGTCACAGTCCCAGTAGAGGTCACAGTCCCAGTAGAGGTCACAGTCCCAGTAGAGGTCACAGTCCCAGTAGAGGTCACAGTCCCAGTAGAGGTCACAGTCCCAGGAGAGGTCCCAGTCCCAGGAGAGGTTCCAATCCCAGCTACACTAACCTCACATGGCACCCTGTCCCTGGTAGCTCTGGCCGGGGGACACGGGCACACACACACACCACAGCATGGTAGAGAGGAGCAGCCAGGGGGATAGCGCTGGGAATAGCACACTGAGTGGCTACAAATAGCTTCTCTCACTTCATTAAGTTCCAGTCCACTTGGTGGCAAGGAGCTGCATGTGCACTGCACACATGGAGCTGACCCCAACCTGTCCAGGTCAGCAGGTGAGATGGACAAGATAAAGACATGGGGGAGAGTGGAGCCAATTCATTGAGAACAAATACAGCTTTGTTGTGATGTATTGGTGCTTGCTGAGGGGGTACAAACATGGCATAACAGAATGGTCACTCACTCACTCACTCACACAGTGGTGTAAAGTACTTAAGTAGTACTTTAAAGTATGTTTACTTAAGTACTTTTTTGCGGTTTCTGTACTTTACTTTACTATTTATATGTTTGACAACTTTTACTTCACTACATTCCTAAACAAAATAATGTACTTTTTACTCCATACATTTACCTGACACCCAAAAGTACTCTTTACATTTTGAATGCTCAGCAGGACAGGAAGATGGTCCAATTCACACACGTATCAAGAGAACACCCCATGTCATCTACTGCCTCTGATCTGGAGGACTCACTAAACACAAATCTTTAGTTTGTAAATTATGTCTGAGTGTTGGAGTGTGCCCCTGGCTATCCGTAAATAAATAACAATAAGAACATTGTGCCTGCTGGTTGGCTTAATATAAGGAATTTGAAATAATTCATACTTTTACTTTTGATACATACGTATATTTTAGCAGTTACATTTACTTTTGATAACTAAGTATATTTAAAACCAAATACTTTTAGAGTTTTACTCAACTAGTATTTTACTGGGTGACTTTCACTTTTACTTGAGTCCATTTCTATTAAGGTCTCTTTACTTTTATTCAAGTTTGATAATTGGCTACTTTTCCCATACACTAACACACACATGCGCGCACACACACACACGCACACACACACACACACACACACACACACACACACACACACACACACACACACACACACACACACACACACACACACACACACACACACACACACGTACCACTTTCCATCGTTCCTTGACCAGGACAAGCACAGTGAGGATGTCAGCTTGGTCCATCGCTGCAGCACTCATCACGCCTGCGGTGGACTGCTGCTCACTGTGGGTCTTCCTCTGCTACCACTCCTGCTAACTACCACCAGCCGTATTAGATTGGGTCGGGCATCAGGTTCCTGTAGAGACCTAAACAACAGGCCCTGGAGAGAGGCAGAACACACGTAAGACCACCACCGCCACCACAATATACTGTGGTCTGTTGAATATAATAATGAATATAACGAACTCTAGTTAATGAAGTATCTCTGGATAAGAGTGTCAGCTAAATCATTCAAATGTAAATGTAAACTGTATGGAAAGTTCCAAACCTTTAGACATAGCTTCGACTGAGGCTCCCTCAACACAGGACTAATATCAAATCAAATGTATTTGTCACATGGGCCGAATACAACAGGTGTACATCTGTTGTTGACGTAAAGTACTATATACACAGGGGTTAAAGCTAAAATAATCCCATGACTGAAACTTAAGTCGACCTGATTGATTGTCTGGGGCCAAGTTAACCTCCTCTTTCATGTCAGAAAGTCCTGACCGTCATGCTTTTAGGGAAATAGGATTATATTGTACATGTATTAAACTGCGAGTTTTATCAACTCCAGTCTCCTTGCTTAGAGGGTACGGTATCCTCCCCAGGATCATTTTTATGTAGAAAAACTGAAATGCTCAATTTAACCTCTTAAAATATAAAGTCCCCATATTTGGGGACCCGATTAGATTTTTTTATTCAATTCAGTCTGGTATGAGAACGGTAGCCCCTATCTGCAAAAGCAGGGTATCTGCGGAAAGCTGAGTATCTTGGCTATTGGTCTGTGTCTGTGACATCATGGGAAAATCAAAGGAAATTAGCCAAGACCTCAGAATCAAAAATGTAGACCTCCACAAGTCTGGTTTATCCTTGGGAGCAATTTCTAATGTTTAATTTATTTTACCTTTATTTAACTAGGCAAGTCAGTTAAGAACAAATTCTTATTTTCAATGACGGCCTAGGAACAGTGGGTTAACTGCCTGTTCAGGGGCAGAACGACAGACTTGCCAGCTTGGGAGTTTTGAACTTGCAACCTTCCGGTTGCTAGTCCAACACTCTAACCACTAGGCTACCCTGACGCCCCAAATGCCCGAAGGTACCACGTTCATCTGTACAAACAATAGTACACAAGTATAAACACCATGGTACCACACAGCCGTCATACCGCTCAGGAAGGAGACACGTTCTGTCTCCTAGAGATGAACGTACTTTGGTGCGAAAAATACAAATCAATCCCAGAACAGCAAAGGACCTTGTGAAGATGCTGGAGGAAACAAGTACAAAAGTATCTATATCCACAGTAAAACAAGTCCTATATCGACATAACCTGAAAAACCGTTCAGCTAATGACAGCTGAGGCCTAGGCTTGTGGAGATGATAGCTAATAACAGTTGAGGCCTAGGCTTGTGGAGATGATAGTTAATGACAGTTGAGGCCTAGGCCTGTGGAGATGATAGCTAATGACAGTTGAGGCCTAGGCCTGTGGAGATGATAGCTAATGACAGCTGAGGCCTAGGCCTGTGGAGATGATAGCTCATGACAGTTGAGGCCTAGGCCTGTGGAGATGATAGCCAATGACAGCTGAGGCCTAGGTCTGTGGAGATGATAGCTAATGACAGCTGAGGCCTAGGCCTGTAGAGATGATAGCTAATGACAGTTGAGGCCTAGGCCTGTGGGCCTAGGCATGGTTCCTGGTGCAGCCGTCCCACACAAGCTCTCTCTCATCCCACAGTGCCACCACACCTCCACACACACCCAGCAGCCCCACACACACGCTGACAGCAGGGCTACTCAAGGAATAGACTACATCGGGGTTGGGATCAATTCCATTTCAATTCCAGTCCATTAAGGAAATTCCAATTATCTTCAATATTTTTCAATGGGTAAAATGTGGAATTGGAATTTGGTTTACTTTCTGAAATGACTGGAATTTAAATTTAATTGACCCCACCTCTGGGTTACAGAGTTCAATAAATCTAATAAAATATATGCAAGCTTCACTCTATAACATATCTATACCCTCTATATATAACGTATCTATAACAGAACCAAGAGACGAGACATTTGTGTAACAACAAACCAAGACAGGCCTATTTCAGTGTTGATTAGACCAGTCACTGACATGTAACAACAAACCAAGGCAGGCCTATTTCAGTGTTGACTAGACCAGTCACTGACATGTAACAACAAACCAAGACAGGCCTATTTCAGTGTTGACTAGACCAGTCACTGACGTGTAAAAACAAACCAAGACAGGCCTATTTCAGTGTTGACTAGACCAGTCACTGACATGTAACAACAAACCAAGACAGGCCTATTTCAGTATTGACTAGACCAGTCACTGACATGTAACAACAAACCAAGACAGGCCTATTTCAGTGTTGACTAGACCAGTCACTGGCATGTAACAACAAACCAAGACAGGCCTATTTCAGTGATGACTAGACCAGTCACTGACATGTAACAACAAACCAAGACAGGCCTATTTCAGTGTTGACTAGACCAGTCACTGACGTGTAACAACAAACCAAGACAGGCCTATTTCAGTGTTGACTAGACCAGTCACTGACATGTAACAAACCAAGACATGCCTATTTCAGTGTTGACTAGACCAGTCACTGACATGTAACAAACCAAGACAGGCCTATTTCAGTGATGACTAGACCAGTCACTGACATGTAACAACAAACCAAGACAGGCCTATTTCAGTATTGACTAGACCAGTCACTGACATGTAACAACAAACCAAGACAGGCCTATTTCAGTGTTGACTAGACCAGTCACTGACATGTAACAAACCAAGACAGGCCTATTTCAGTGTTGACTAGACCAGTCACTGACATGTAACAACAAACCAAGACAGGCCTATTTCAGTGTTGACTAGACCAGTCACTGACGTGTAACAACAAACCAAGACAGGCCTATTTCAGTGTTGACTAGACCAGTCACTGACGTGTAACAACAAACCAAGACAGGCCTATTTCAGTGTTGACTAGACCAGTCACTGACATGTAACAAACCAAGACATGCCTATTTCAGTGTTGACTAGACCAGTCACTGACATGTAACAAACCAAGACAGGCCTATTTCAGTGATAACTAGACCAGTCACTGACATGTAACAACAAACCAAGACAGGCCTATTTCAGTATTGACTAGACCAGTCACTGACATGTAACAACAAACCAAGACAGGCCTATTTCAGTGTTGACTAGACCAGTCACTGACATGTAACAACAAACCAAGACAGGCCTATTTCAGTGATGACTAGACCAGTCACTGACATGTAACAACAAACCAAGACAGGCCTATTTCAGTGTTGACTAGACCAGTCACTGACGTGTAACAACAAACCAAGACAGGCCTATTTCAGTGTTGATCAGACCAGTCACTGACATGTAACAACAAACCAAGACAGGCCTATTTCAGTGTTGACTAGACCAGTCACTGACATGTAACAACAAACCAAGACAGGCCTATTTCAGTGATGACTAGACCAGTCACTGACATGTAACAACAAACCAAGACAGGCCTATTTCAGTGTTGACTAGACCAGTCACTGACATGTAACAACAAACCAAGACAGGCCTATTTCAGTGTTGACTAGAACAGTCACTGACATGTAACAAACCAAGACAGGCCTATTTCAGTGTTGACTAGACCAGTCACTGACATGTAACAAACCAAGACAGGCCTATTTCAGTGTTGACTAGACCAGTCACTGACATGTAACAACAAACCAAGACAGGCCTATTTCAGTGTTGACTAGACCAGTCACTGACGTGTAACAACAAACCAAGACAGGCCTATTTCAGTGTTGACTAGACCAGTCACTGACATGTAACAAACCAAGACATGCCTATTTCAGTGTTGACTAGACCAGTCACTGACATGTAACAAACCAAGACAGGCCTATTTCAGTGATGACTAGACCAGTCACTGACATGTAACAACAAACCAAGACAGGCCTATTTCAGTATTGACTAGACCAGTCACTGACATGTAACAACAAACCAAGACAGGCCTATTTCAGTATTGACTAGACCAGTCACTGACATGTAACAACAAACCAAGACAGGCCTATTTCAGTGTTGACTAGACCAGTCACTGACATGTAACAACAAACCAAGACAGGCCTATTTCAGTGATGACTAGACCAGTCACTGACATGTAACAACAAACCAAGACAGGCCTATTTCAGTGTTGACTAGACCAGTCACTGACGTGTAACAACAAACCAAGACAGGCCTATTTCAGTGTTGATCAGACCAGTCACTGACATGTAACAACAAACCAAGACAGGCCTATTTCAGTGTTGACTAGACCAGTCACTGACATGTAACAACAAACCAAGACAGGCCTATTTCAGTGATGACTAGACCAGTCACTGACATGTAACAACAAACCAAGACAGGCCTATTTCAGTGTTGACTAGACCAGTCACTGACATGTAACAACAAACCAAGACAGGCCTATTTCAGTGTTGACTAGACCAGTCACTGACATGTAACAAACCAAGACAGGCCTATTTCAGTGTTGACTAGACCAGTCACTGACATGTAACAAACCAAGACAGGCCTATTTCAGTGTTGACTAGACCAGTCACTGACATGTAACAACAAACCAAGACAGGCCTATTTCAGTGTTGACTAGACCAGTCACTGACGTGTAACAACAAACCAAGACAGGCCTATTTCAGTGTTGACTAGACCAGTCACTGACATGTAACAAACCAAGACATGCCTATTTCAGTGTTGACTAGACCAGTCACTGACATGTAACAAACCAAGACAGGCCTATTTCAGTGATGACTAGACCAGTCACTGACATGTAACAACAAACCAAGACAGGCCTATTTCAGTATTGACTAGACCAGTCACTGACATGTAACAACAAACCAAGACAGGCCTATTTCAGTGTTGACTAGACCAGTCACTGACATGTAACAACAAACCAAGACAGGCCTATTTCAGTGATGACTAGACCAGTCACTGACATGTAACAACAAACCAAGACAGGCCTATTTCAGTGTTGACTAGACCAGTCACTGACGTGTAACAACAAACCAAGACAGGCCTATTTCAGTGTTGACTAGACCAGTCACTGACGTGTAAAAACAAACCAAGACAGGCCTATTTCAGTGTTGACTAGACCAGTCACTGACATGTAACAACAAACCAAGACAGGCCTATTTCAGTATTGACTAGACCAGTCACTGACATGTAACAACAAACCAAGACAGGCCTATTTCAGTGTTGACTAGACCAGTCACTGGCATGTAACAACAAACCAAGACAGGCCTATTTCAGTGATGACTAGACCAGTCACTGACATGTAACAACAAACCAAGACAGGCCTATTTCAGTGTTGACTAGACCAGTCACTGACATGTAACAAACCAAGACATGCCTATTTCAGTGTTGACTAGACCAGTCACTGACATGTAACAAACCAAGACAGGCCTATTTCAGTGATAACTAGACCAGTCACTGACATGTAACAACAAACCAAGACAGGCCTATTTCAGTATTGACTAGACCAGTCACTGACATGTAACAACAAACCAAGACAGGCCTATTTCAGTGTTGACTAGACCAGTCACTGACATGTAACAACAAACCAAGACAGGCCTATTTCAGTGATGACTAGACCAGTCACTGACATGTAACAACAAACCAAGACAGGCCTATTTCAGTGTTGACTAGACCAGTCACTGACATGTAACAACAAACCAAGACAGGCCTATTTCAGTGTTGACTAGACCAGTCACTGACATGTAACAACAAACCAAGACAGGCCTATTTCAGTGTTGACTAGACCAGTCACCAACAACAAACCAAGACAGGCCTCACTGACAGTCACTGACATAACAACAAACCAAGACAGGCCTATTTCAGTGTTGACTAGACCAGTCACTGACATGTAACAACAAACCAAGACAGGCCTATTTCAGTGTTGACTAGACCAGTCACTGACATGTAACAACAAACCAAGACAGGCCTATTTCAGTGTTGACTAGACCAGTCACTGACATGTAACAAAAACCAAGACAGGCCTATTTCAGTGTTGACTAGACCAGTCACTGACATGTAACAAAAACCAAGACAGGCCTATTTCAGTGATAACTAGACCAGTCACTGACATGTAACCAAACCAAGACAGGCCTATTTCAGACATGACCAGTCAACATGTAACAACAAACCAAGACAGGCCTATTTCAGTGTTGACTAGACCAGTCACTGACATGTAACAACAAACCAAGACAGGCCTATTTCAGTGATGACTAGACCAGTCACTGACATGTAACAACAAACCAAGACAGGCCTATTTCAGTGTGACTAGACCAGTCACTGACATGTAACAACAAACCAAGACAGGCCTATTTCAGTGTTGACTAGACCAGTCACTGACATGTAACAACAAACCAAGACAGGCCTATTTCAGTGTTGATCAGACCAGTCACTGACATGTAACAACAAACCAAGACAGGCCTATTTCAGTGTTGACTAGACCAGTCACTGACATGTAACAACAAACCAAGACAGGCCTATTTCAGTGATGACTAGACCAGTCACTGACATGTAACAACAAACCAAGACAGGCCTATTTCAGTGTTGACTAGACCAGTCACTGACATGTAACAACAAACCAAGACAGGCCTATTTCAGTGTTGACTAGACCAGTCACTGACATGTAACAAACCAAGACATGCCTATTTCAGTGTTGACTAGACCAGTCACTGACATGTAACAAACCAAGACAGGCCTATTTCAGTGATAACTAGACCAGTCACTGACATGTAACAACAAACCAAGACAGGCCTATTTCAGTGTTGACTAGACCAGTCACTGACATGTAACAACAAACCAAGACAGGCCTATTTCAGTGTTGACTAGACCAGTCACTGACATGTAACAACAAACCAAGACAGGCCTATTTCAGTGATGACTAGACCAGTCACTGACATGTAACAACAAACCAAGACAGGCCTATTTCAGTGTTGACTAGACCAGTCACTGACGTGTAACAACAAACCAAGACAGGCCTATTTCAGTGTTGATCAGACCAGTCACTGACATGTAACAACAAACCAAGACAGGCCTATTTCAGTGTTGACTAGACCAGTCACTGACATGTAACAACAAACCAAGACAGGCCTATTTCAGTGATGACTAGACCAGTCACTGACATGTAACAACAAACCAAGACAGGCCTATTTCAGTGTTGACTAGACCAGTCACTGACATGTAACAACAAACCAAGACAGGCCTATTTCAGTGTTGACTAGACCAGTCACTGACATGTAACAACAAACCAAGACAGGCCTATTTCAGTGTTGACTAGACCAGTCACTGACATGTAACAAAAACCAAGACAGGCCTATTTCAGTGTTGACTAGACCAGTCACTGACATGTAACAACAAACCAAGACAGGCCTATTTCAGTGTTGACTAGACCAGTCACTGACGTGTAACAACAAACCAAGACAGGCCTATTTCAGTGTTGACTAGACCAGTCACTGACATGTAACAAACCAAGACATGCCTATTTCAGTGTTGACTAGACCAGTCACTGACATGTAACAAACCAAGACAGGCCTATTTCAGTGATGACTAGACCAGTCACTGACATGTAACAACAAACCAAGACAGGCCTATTTCAGTGTTGACTAGACCAGTCACTGACATGTAACAACAAACCAAGACAGGCCTATTTCAGTGACTAGACCAGTCACTGACATGTAACAACAAACCAAGACAGGCCTATTTCAGTGTTGACTAGACCAGTCACTGACATGTAACAACAAACCAAGACAGGCCTATTTCAGTGATGACTAGACCAGTCACTGACATGTAACAACAAACCAAGACAGGCCTATTTCAGTGTTGACTAGACCAGTCACTGACGTGTAACAACAAACCAAGACAGGCCTATTTCAGTGTTGACTAGACCAGTCACTGACATGTAACAACAAACCAAGACAGGCCTATTTCAGTGTTGACTAGACCAGTCACTGACATGTAACAACAAACCAAGACAGGCCTATTTCAGTGATGACTAGACCAGTCACTGACATGTAACAACAAACCAAGACAGGCCTATTTCAGTGTTGACTAGACCAGTCACTGACATGTAACAACAAACCAAGACAGGCCTATTTCAGTGTTGACTAGACCAGTCACTGACATGTAACAACAAACCAAGACAGGCCTATTTCAGTGTTGACTAGACCAGTCACTGACATGTAACAAAAACCAAGACAGGCCTATTTCAGTGTTGACTAGACCAGTCACTGACATGTAACAACAAACCAAGACAGGCCTATTTCAGTGTTGACTAGACCAGTCACTGACGTGTAACAACAAACCAAGACAGGCCTATTTCAGTGTTGACTAGACCAGTCACTGACATGTAACAAACCAAGACATGCCTATTTCAGTGTTGACTAGACCAGTCACTGACATGTAACAAAAACCAAGACAGGCCTATTTCAGTGATGACTAGACCAGTCACTGACATGTAACAACAAACCAAGACAGGCCTATTTCAGTATTGACTAGACCAGTCACTGACATGTAACAACAAACCAAGACAGGCCTATTTCAGTGTTGACTAGACCAGTCACTGACATGTAACAACAAACCAAGACAGGCCTATTTCAGTGATGACTAGACCAGTCACTGACATGTAACAACAAACCAAGACAGGCCTATTTCAGTGTTGACTAGACCAGTCACTGACATGTAACAAAAACCAAGACAGGCCTATTTCAGTGTTGACTAGACCAGTCACTGACATGTAACAAAAACCAAGACAGGCCTATTTCAGTGTTGACTAGACCAGTCACTGACATGTAACAACAAACCAAGACAGGCCTATTTCAGTATTGACTAGACCAGTCACTGACATGTAACAACAAACCAAGACAGGCCTATTTCAGTGTTGACTAGACCAGTCACTGACATGTAACAACAAACCAAGACAGGCCTATTTCAGTGATGACTAGACCAGTCACTGACATGTAACAACAAACCAAGACAGGCCTATTTCAGTGTTGACTAGACCAGTCACTGACATGTAACAAAAACCAAGACATGCCTATTTCAGTGTTGACTAGACCAGTCACTGACATGTAACAAACCAAGACAGGCCTATTTCAGTGATGACTAGACCAGTCACTGACATGTAACAACAAACCAAGACAGGCCTATTTCAGTATTGACTAGACCAGTCACTGACATGTAACAACAAACCAAGACAGGCCTATTTCAGTGTTGACTAGACCAGTCACTGACATGTAACAACAAACCAAGACAGGCCTATTTCAGTGATGACTAGACCAGTCACTGACATGTAACAACAAACCAAGACAGGCCTATTTCAGTGTTGACTAGACCAGTCACTGACGTGTAACAACAAACCAAGACAGGCCTATTTCAGTGTTGACTAGACCAGTCACTGACATGTAACAACAAACCAAGACAGGCCTATTTCAGTGTTGACTAGACCAGTCACTGACATGTAACAACAAACCAAGACAGGCCTATTTCAGTGATGACTAGACCAGTCACTGACATGTAACAACAAACCAAGACAGGCCTATTTCAGTGTTGACTAGACCAGTCACTGACATGTAACAACAAACCAAGACAGGCCTATTTCAGTGTTGACTAGACCAGTCACTGACATGTAACAAACCAAGACAGGCCTATTTCAGTGTTGACTAGACCAGTCACTGACATGTAACAAAAACCAAGACAGGCCTATTTCAGTGTTGACTAGACCAGTCACTGACATGTAACAACAAACCAAGACAGGCCTATTTCAGTGTTGACTAGACCAGTCACTGACATGTAACAACAAACCAAGACAGGCCTATTTCAGTGTTGACTAGACCAGTCACTGACATGTAACAACAAAACCAAGACAGGCCTATTTCAGTGTTGACTAGACCAGTCACTGACATGTAACAACAAACCAAGACAGGCCTATTTCAGTGATTGACATGTAACAACAAACCAAGACAGGCCTATTTCAGTACTAGACCAGTCACTGACATGTAACAACAAACCAAGACAGGCCTATTTCAGTATTGACTAGACCAGTCACTGACATGTAACAACAAACCAAGACAGGCCTATTTCAGTGTTGACTAGACCAGTCACTGACATGTAACAACAAACCAAGACAGGCCTATTTCAGTGATGACTAGACCAGTCACTGACATGTAACAACAAACCAAGACAGGCCTATTTCAGTGTTGACTAGACCAGTCACTGACATGTAACAACAAACCAAGACAGGCCTAACAACAAACATGTAACCAAGACAGGCCTATTTCAGTGTTGACTAGACCAGTCACCAGTAACAAACCAAGACAGGCCTGACAGACCAGTCACTGACATGTAACAAAAACCAAGACAGGCCTATTTCAGTGTTGACTAGACCAGTCACTGACATGTAACAACAAACCAAGACAGGCCTATTTCAGTGTTGACTAGACCAGTCACTGACATGTAACAACAAACCAAGACAGGCCTATTTCAGTGTTGACTAGACCAGTCACTGACATGTAACAAACCAAGACATGACATGTAACAACAAACCAAGACAGGCCTATTTCAGTGATGACTAGACCAGTCACTGACATGTAACAACAAACCAAGACAGGCCTATTTCAGTAAGACCAGTCACTGACATGTAACAACAAACCAAGACAGGCCTATTTCAGTGTTGACTAGACCAGTCACTGACATGTAACAACAAACCAAGACAGGCCTATTTCAGTGTTGACTAGACCAGTCACTGACATGTAACAACAAACCAAGACAGGCCTATTTCAGTGTTGACTAGACCAGTCACTGACAGTAACAACAAACCAAGACAGGCCTATTTCAGTGTTGATCAGACCAGTCACTGACATGTAACAACAAACCAAGACAGGCCTATTTCAGTGTTGATCAGACCAGTCACTGACATGTAACAACAAACCAAGACAGGCCTATTTCAGTGTTGACTAGACCAGTCACTGACATGTAACAACAAACCAAGACAGGCCTATTTCAGTGTTGACTAGACCAGTCACTGACATGTAACAACAAACCAAGACAGGCCTATTTCAGTGTTGACTAGACCAGTCACTGACGTGTAACAGACTCGTAGTGTTTGATCATTTAAATGCTTCCAAGACTCTTTCCTGTCGTAAAACACATTCGACCTCTTTGATATTCTCACATAAGGAATTTTTACGAGTTATAGCCTACTTTATTAGCAAACTCTCAAAAGTGATGAGAACCTATTTTTAGCATTCTGTGTGAGGCTACTCTAGCATTCTGTGTGAGGAAGTAGGCTACTCTAGCATTCTGTGTGAGGAAGTAGGCTACTCTAGCATTCTGTGTGAGGAAGTAGGCTACTCTTAGCATTCTGTGTGAGGAAGTAGGCTACTCTTAGCATTCTGTGTGAGGAAGTAGGCTACTCTTAGCATTATGCAAAGAGGCCTCAGAACACTCTTTGCTTACATGACATGACAATGTCACAGTGTATCACCAGCACAGGAGCAATCCTATGATGCAACGGGACAGGGGTGGGAAACGTCAATTACAGCACAGATGCAGACAGTTAGATAACAGTGAAATCAAGAAGACAGTGAAATTTGATACAATGTTGTTGGAGTCCCACACACACACACAGTGGCCCTAGTGCTGCATCTCTCTCGCTCTTCCTAGCTAAGACTAGCAGAGCAGCATGCATTTAGTGTGTTGTCGTACAGTCAGGGAACATACAGTCAGGGAACCCCAACCGTCATCTCTCTGTGTAGTATATTTTCTTCAATCTCTCCATCTGGGCAATTCATAAAGCATTTCTGAGTAGAAGTTTCTGAGTAGGATCCGTTTTGACTTTCAGATCACAATGAATATTATTACAGTGTTTATTTATTTTACCTTTATTTAACTAAGCAAGTCAGTTAAGAACAAATTCTTATTTTCAATGACGGCCTAGGAACAGTGGGTTAACTGCCTGGTTGATGGGCAGAACGGCAGATTTTTACCTTGTCAGCTCGGGGATCCGATCTTGCAACCTTTCGGTTACAAGTCCAACGCTCTAACCATTAGGCGACCTGCCGCCCCTGTGTATGAACAGGGAAGACCTGATCCTAGAATAGCACTCCTACTTTGAGATCATTTGTGAATACAGGTACAGAAGGCTGCCTGCTGCCTCAGAGCCAGCCCAGAACCACCCCACTCAGCCAGCAGGTGGCTGGTCCACACTGTTGTAGTTGAGACCCAAATGGCACCATATTCCCTATTGAGTGCACTAATTTTGACCAGAGCCCTATGTGCCCCAGTTAAAAGTAGTGCACTATAAAGGGAATATTTAAATGTGCTGGAAGACTAGGCTGCATGTCACAGTAATAAAGCAGTCATGATGAGATGATAGGCCTACTTCCATTCCTATTAGTCTGAGCAGTCACACATCCACACACACACACACATCCACACACACACGCACACATCCACACACACACGCACACATCCACACACACACACACACACCCACACACACACACGTGTCAAGTCAACACGGTAAATAGGAGTCATTAAACTAGGGGAAACACCTCCAATGTTTGCTAATCTAATTCATTAGTGGGTTAGAGCAGCCTCAGCCTGGTCTACTGGAGCAGAGACGTCCTCCTCTATGGGTGACTCAAATGGTGCCCTATTCCCTATGAGCCCTGGACAAAAGTAGTGCACTATGTAGTAGAGGTCGACCGATTAGTCGGCATGGACGATTCAAGTTTTTATAACAATCGATTACATTTCAATCCACGAGGAGACTGTGTGGCAGGCTGTTACGCGAGTGCAGCAAGGAGCCAAGGTAAGTTGCCAGCTAACATTAAACTTACCTTATAAAAAACAATCAATCTTAACATAATCATTAGTTAACTACACATGGTTGATGATATTACTAGTTTAACTAGCTTGTCCTGCGTTGCATATAATCAATGTGGTGCCTGTTAATTTATCATCGAATCACAGCCTACTTCGTCAAACGAGTGATGATTTAACAAAAGCGTATTCGCATCAGGGTATATGCAGCAGTTTGGGCCGTCTGTCTCGAAGCAAACTGTGTGAAGACCATTCCTTCCTAAATAAGACCGTAATGAATTTGCCAGAATTGTACATAATTATGACAGAACATTGAAGATTAGGCTGGCAATACTATAGTCCCTATAAGAACATCCAATAGTCAAAGGTACAGTGCCTTGCGAAAGTATTCGGCCCCCTTGAACTTTGCGACCTTTTGCCACATTTCAGGCTTCAAACATAAAGATATAAAACTGTATTTTTTTGTGAAGAATCAACAACAAGTGGGACACAATCATGAAGTGGAACGACATTTATTGGATATTTCAAACTTTTTTAACAAATCAAAAACTGAAAAATTGGGCGTGCAAAATTATTCAGCCCCTTTACTTTCAGTGCAGCAAACTCTCTCCAGAAGTTCAGTGGGGATCTCTGAATGATCCAATGTTGACCTAAATGACTAATGATGATAAATACAATCCACCTGTGTGTAATCAAGTCTCCGTATAAATGCACCTGCACTGTGATAGTCTCAGAGGTCCGTTAAAAGCGCAGAGAGCATCATGAAGAACAAGGAACACACCGGGCAGGTCCGAGATACTGTTGTGAAGAAGTTTAAAGCCGGATTTGGATACAAAAAAAGATTTCCCAAGCTTTAAACATCCCAAGGAGCACTGTGCAAGCGATAATATTGAAATGGAAGGAGTATCAGACCACTGCAAATCTACCAAGACCTGGCCGGCCCTCTAAACTTTCAGCTCATACACGGAGAAGACTGATCAGAGATGCAGCCAAGAGGCCCATGATCACTCTGGATGAACTGCAGAGATCTACAGCTGAGGTGGGAGACTCTGTCCATAGGACAACAATCAGTCGTATATTGCACAAATCTGGCCTTTATGGAAGAGTGGCAAGAAGAAAGCCATTTCTTAAAGATATCCATAAAAAGTGTTGTTTAAAGTTTGCCACAAGCCACCTGGGAAACACACCAAACATGTGGAAGAAGGTGCTCTGGTCAGATGAAACCAAAATTGAACTTTTTGGCAACAATGCAAAACGTTATGTTTGGCGTAAAAGCAACACAGCTCATCACCCTGAACACATCATCCCCACTGTCAAACATGGTGGTGGCAGCATGATGGTTTGGGCCTGCTTTTCTTCAGCAGGGACAGGGAAGATGGTTAAAATTGATGGGAAGATGGATGGAGCCAAATACAGGACCATTCTGGAAGAAAACCTGATGGAGTCTGCAAAAGACCTGAGACTGGGACGGAGATTTGTCTTCCAACAAGACAATGATCCAAAACATAAAGCAAAATCTACAATGGAATGGTTCAAAAATAAACATATCCAGGTGTTAGAATGGCCAAGTCAAAGTCCAGACCTGAATCCAATCGAGAATCTGTGGAAAGAACTGAAAACTGCTGTTCACAAATGCTCTCCATCCAACCTCACTGAGCTCGAGCTGTTTTGCAAGGAGGAATGGGAAAAAATTTCAGTCTCTCGATGTGCAAAACTGATAGAGACATACCCCAAGCGACTTACAGCTGTAATCGCAGCAAAAGGTGGCGCTACAAAGTTGGGGCTGAATAATTTTGCACGGCCAATTTTTCAGTTTTTGATTTGTTAAAAAAGTTTGAAATATCCAATAAATGTCGTTCCACTTCATGATTGTGTCCCACTTGTGGTTGATTCTTCACAAAAAAATACAGTTTTATATCTTTATGTTTGAAGCCTGAAATGTGGCAAAAGGTCGCAAAGTTCAAGGGGGCCGAATACTTTCGCAAGGCACTGTATATGAAATACAAATCGCATAGAGAGAAATAGCCCTATAAATACGACATTAACTACAACCTAAAACTTCTTACCTGGGAATATTGAAGACTCATGTTAAAAGGAACCACCAGCTTTCATATGGTCTCATATTCTGAGCAAGAAACTTAAACAATATATTTTTTACATGGCACATATTGCACTTTTACTTTCTTCTCCAACACTGTGTTTTTGTATTATTTAAACCAAATTGAACATGTTTCATTATTTATTTGAGACTAAATAGATTTTATTTATGTATTATATTAAGTTAAAATTAAAGTGTTCATTCAGTATTGTTGTATTTGCTATTATTACAAAAATATATGTAAAAAATAATATTTAAAAATGCCAGATTAATTGGTATCTGTTTTTTTTGGGGTCTTCCCAATAATCGGTATCGGTATTTGCGTTGACAAATCATAAATCGGTCAACTTCTACTATGTAGGGAATAGGGTGCCATTTGGGATGCTGACCTCTGGAGATTAAAGGAGTGTCTGATTCCCTAACTGCTGCTGCCTGAGCCTGGCTGTTCAGTCATCTCTCTGTTTAAAGCCCTAGAGCCTAGCCATGAAGCCTAGCCATGGAGCCTAGCCCTGGAGCCTAGCACTGGAGCCTAGCACTGGAGCCTAGCTCTGGAGCCTAGCCCTGGAGCCTAGCCATGGAGCCTAGCCATGAAGCCTAGCCATGGAGCCTAGCACTGGAGCCTAGCCATGGAGCCTAGCACTGGAGCCTAGCACTGGAGCCTAGCCCTGGAGCCTAGCTCTGGAGCCTAGCTCTGGAGCCTAGCCCTGGAGCCTAGCTCTGGAGCCTAGCTCTGGAGCCTAGCCCTGGAGCCTAGCTCTGGAGCCTAGCACTGGAGCCTAGCACTGGAGCCTAGCCACAAAGCCTATTTTATTTATTTTTTATTTCACCTTTATTTAACCAGGTAGGCTAGTTGAGAACAAGTTCTCATTCATTTACAACTGCGACCTGGCCAAGATAAAGCAAAGCAGTTTGACACATACAACAGCACAGAGTTACACATGGAATAAAACAAACATACAGTCAATAATATAGTAGAACAAGACTATATACAGTGTGTGCATATGATGTAAGAAAAGGGAGGTAAGGCAATAAATAGGCCATGGTGGCGAAGTAATTACAATATAGCAATTAAACACTGGAATGGTAGATGTGCAGCCTAGCCCTGGAGCCTCCCCTGAGAGCATGGTGATACAGTCAGAAGTGAGTAGGCATGATAGTAGTGAATGATGTTGGGGTTGTCTCTCAATATCTGAACCTCACTAAAGTACTTGCAGACTACTGTATTGCTCAATTGCTGTATAAAGAATGTATTGATTGTATGTGAGATTCTGTACTGTAAAATTTGCCTGTTGATAAGCTATTCTTCTCAACTAATGAGTTACTCTGGATCTTGAATCACAAGCTATGAATTAAGTATTGTCTGTACCACACATGACTATGCAGCTACAGTACTCCCTCCCTCTCTCTCACACACACACACACAAACACACACACGTCAGTTTAACATAACCATAATATGACGTGAGTGATTGATTAGAAACAAAGCTATGGAGTTACTGTCAAAAATAATGTCTGTTGGCAGAAATGGCTGTCTGTCATACTGGGGCTGCTATACCGCAAACGAAAAAGCTCGAGACAAATATATCCACTAGCATTACCAGAATAAAAATGTTATGACGACAATGCACGATATTAATCGCTCTAGTAACAGTCAGCTGTTACAAAGTAATAACCACATAAGGAAGTAATTGGTGTGTTACAATGTGTACCACCGCGCCTGTGTTGTTGCTTTACGAAGCTGCGTAGCTAGCCTAGCGTTGCTACAGCAGATTTACGATTGCGCGTACACGCACATTGATTGCACACACGGGCCATACTAGAGTGCCTCTTTGCATTTAGCTATTGGTTAGCATAAAGATAATCAACCTACTAAGGCTATGGGGAAACTGCGTTCTAAAATATAATCTCGATGCATCTAGTTATGGGACGACCTTGGCAGCGATGATACATTGCGTCAGTCCTTTTAAAATGTAGCTAATGTGGCCTACTGCATTCGTGCATGTTGACGTCAGCCAATGTTAGCTAGCTAGCTATCAGGATCCGTTTGCATAGCTGCGGTGTCCATACCTTGACCGCTCCGATCCTTGATCCGAAAGGAGCCGGGCGTGGTTACAAATAATCCTCTATGTTTGTCTTGACGGAATGTTGAGACATTGAGTGGAATTCCACAGCGGGCGCGTTATTATGCATGCAACGTTGATTCTGCAGCTGAGGTTTTACATACGACATGTGAATTAAGCAGTGACATAATGAGTTTGATTTAATCGTCCCTTTTCTACTTCTCTCTCCCTGTCACCTCAGCATCTCTCTCTCTCTATCGCTGCAGATCCCAGACGTGACTAACGGTATCAGCCAGCCTGACTGCGCGCTCGTTCACGATCATATCCCCCTCGCAACAAGCTCGCTATGTAAACGCATTCGTGATTTAAAGCGCTAGTGCCAGTGTAATTATGTTTCATGAGCATGGCCGCGCCCAATATTCCATAGGAAGTTCCCGGACTTTAGTTACTGTTACTAGGTCTTGCAAACCTCATATTACAATATCACCTCCTCTATTCTATTCTGGTGTATTTTCATGTAATTGTCTTCATCAATGAAGATCCAGATACAACAGCGTTGTAGATTTTGGTGCAACATGCCAATATCATGTGTGCTTTGGTATTGTCTCTCTACCACAATTTTAAGAGTTATTGCATTAACAACCACTATTCACTGAACGTTTGCTGACAGCTAAGAAATATATATGTTTAGGGGTAAATACTTCAAATGAGCTTGATATGAATGTTCAAAACTACTCATAGTTTTTGGAGCCAATCCCAAACAACTACATCTACCTCAAATTCTTGCCACTTGATTATTGCTGACCTGTTATATGAGCATGTGCTAGGTTTTCTCACGGTGCTTACACCTATCTATTTGTGCATACATTTTCAGAAGTGAAAGACGTCCCAAGGATCCCGGATTTCACTAATCGATTACGTATCCATGCACAAGACAGTACAGTATGCAACTCTGTTGTATTTCCTTTTAGCTACATCAAAGCATAATTTGAGAGGAGTCGTTTCGTGTGTAACAGTTAGCTCGATCTAGCTATGATCGCCAATGGAAATCAAGCGGTCTGAACGCCAACTAGTAGCTAATGTGTAGCTAACGTGGCTAGCCTACCGTGCGTTCATGTTGCTCTCGCCAGTCCTGGCAGTATTCTGTCCAGTAGATTCCCACCGCCCTCTCGTCACTACAGGATGCCCAAGCGCTTCGGAGCGCTAGTTCTTATCGGACTGGCTCTGGCGTGTTTAGCTTCCTGGGTGCTGGAGAGCTATGACACCCCCCAACGCAGTGTCAGGCTGTCTACACCGAATTGGGCGATAAATGTCTATATTTGTACATGGCCAATCAGTTGACTGGAGTAGATTCTAGAATGAGGTAAAGAAACCGCAGACCTACAGATATGTGCATTCTTTGTGAATTTCACCTCAAAGCTGAGCAGTCAGTCACTTCACTGCTTAATGCCCCTCCACTGGTATTGAATTGGAAACACTATTATCTACAATACAACATTCATATGTCTAGCTTTCTACCAACCAGCTCTCTATGGCTGTGTTCACACAGGCAGCCCAATTCATATTTATTTCTTTACTAATTGGTCTTTTGATCAATCAGATCAGCTCTGAACAAGATATGATGTGAAAAGATCTAAAGTGATTGGTCAAGACCCCCTCAAGTAACTACTCCTTGATCTGTGCTGATGTTTCCATCACCCCTGGACCCAAGCGGCATGACAACAACCATAGAAGTTGGCTGTAAAGATCTGGGACCAGGCTAGCTCAACACATCTGAATAATATTTCTACTCCACTCTAATCTATTCCTACTCCATGTCATTCATTTAAACATAAGACAGACATTACGCAGGGGTGGGAAACTCCAGTCCTTGAGGTCCTGATTGATGTCACACTTTATCTCCTTCCCTAGCAAACAAAGCTGATTAATGAAATTGCATTCTAAACTGAAGATCATGACTGGGTGATTATTGGAGTCAGGTATGTTAGCTGGGGCTGGGGAAAAACTGTGACACCAATCAGGCCCTCGAGGACTGGAGTTGCCCACCCCTGCATACAGCCTATTTGCATAATAACTACAGTATGTCTTTATATAACTCCATACATGACAGTACCAGATGGATCTGTTGGCATCCTTCAGGACTGAGAGCCACAGCTGGAACCAGTCCATCTGGTTTGGCCACTATACCACTTCAACTGTTATCTCCCCTCCTCCAGGGGTGAAAGGGGTGATGAGGTAGCAATAGTGTGTGTGTGTGGTTGTGAGGGGTGATTAGGTAACAGAAGAATGTTTGTGGGTTAAGTTTCTATTGAGTCAATCTGGTTTCCCTGCTCTCCTGGTTACTGTATCTCTAATGCCCACACCCAATACAGCACAGCATTTCAATTTCATCCCATATGGATATATTTAGGACAAAGAACAACTTCTAAAAGTTAGAATACCTCATGAAACAAGTTACTATCTGGTAACTATGGAAGTGTCATGGTTGTTATAACAACCTTGTCATTTTTGCCTGTGTGTGTGTACAATGTCATCCATTTCATGTGATATGTGTAAGAATATGTCGAAGATAAATACACAATCCCTCAACCCTGTTAATAGGACCTTCTTGGTTTCCTCTTTATAGAAATGAATAAGAGGATATGAGAGGAAGCTTCTATTAGTCACAATGGTTTCAGCAGATGTCATTCCATTTGGTGCGTTCCAGCACCTGAGACCTCTTCAGGATGTTGTGATAGACCTGCCACTATACCTCATGCTACAGGGAGTCCATTTCACATCTGTCAGGTCACCTGTTAGGTGGACAGACATTTTTCATGTTGACTCCCCTGTCTCTGCAGATGTGTTTGATGACCTTTCCCTATGTTGTACTGTATTCTAACCCTGGTCTCTCTGGTCCACTCAGGACCATAACTCTGGTCTCTCTGGTCCCCTCAGGACCATAAGCCTAGTGTCTCTGGTCCCATTAGGATCATAACCATGGTCTCTCTGGCCCCAGTCAGAGAGATGCCCCAGTCACAGCGATTCAAGTTACTGTTAACGGAGTGGAGTTGGGTAAAGGCCGGTCGGCTGGGGGCCCCTGTATGTTGTGCCATGTGACCCCTCGCGCTACCTCACTGGTGTCATGACGTTGCCCTCTTTGGGTACAGCAAGCCCCATCCCCCTCTCCCTGTCTCCTACACCCAGGCTGCTGTGGTCAGAGAGAGGTCGTAAATTCCTGGAGGAGATTATCTCCTCATGGCCACAGTATAGATACAGAGTGAATTTTCATAGAGAACAAAGGAATTTCTTCCACCTCACAGAACTTGAGGTCCGAACAACATTTATGTTTTGGAGAAGGTATAAAAGATCGGTGAAGAATCCAGCTACGAACTGGTCCGTTTAGTACAATTTTGTGAAACTCATGGGAGACAATACAGTCACATTACCATAATGCTGTTTATATAATAGCCTCAGATATGAGGTTTACATCTAATTGTTGTATAAGATTAATGAGTGAAGATGATACTGTTTGTAAAATTGTGTAATGTGATTTTGGACTGTTTAATGAAGGAAACTCCAATTCCCTTTGGAGTTGAACTAAATCAGAGGACCGCCCATGAGCCCAGTTTGGACCTGGTGTCATGAGACAGCCTTTTTCTGCAACTCCTGAATAAAACCCCACTTTGAGAATTTCTCAACAGACCATGTTGCTCTCAATTACGAGAGGACTAAGGTTGCAGACCAGCTTACCTCAATAACGAGAGGGCCAAGGTTTGAGACCAGATGGCTGAATCTTTTAACCATCCCACGTGGTTAAACTATTAGACTATTGATTAGACTATCGATACCGACAGAATAAGAACAAGTCTTTGATATTAATTACTAGTCTGCAGCTAGGAATTCAGTATCATTGAACGCGAAGACCGACAACTGCCGAAACATCTATCCATAATGACATGAATGAATGTCACTCTGAACTATCCATTCTAACCACGACAGAGAGGGCGGACAAACTCTCCAACAGAAACAAACTTTTCAACGGATACCCCGACGACACACTGAGCGTAAATATATTAATTGATTGCAATTGTTCCTGAATGAGTGAACGTTCATGTGCAAAGGATTAGCATTTCAATTGTTATAATTATCAACTGTGTGTTGTCTTATCTCAGTTGATCCACCCTTCCTTTTGTACATCAAGCCGCGATGCCGGTTTATCCCACTAGGGAAACTCCGTTATCATTTCCGTGTAACTATCTACTGTTTGTTTATGCATTTCTGTGAATTACTTAGTAAATAAATTATTTAAGACAATTGATGTATGGATAACTCATAGTGAAGACTGGGTTCGTGTGTGTGAGGTTATACTTTTGTTTCAAAGTTTGTTTAAAACTACCAAGAAACACTCTGTGTGACCCTGATTTAGCACACTGTAGAAATGATTTACTGAGATCTTTGGAATACTAGTTCTGTCGGTGTTCAGGTGATAATATGCAGCCTCTTATTTTGTGTGTGTGTGCGTGTGTGCATGTGCGTGTGTGTGCACCTGTGTGACTGTTCACCTGTGTGTGTGTCAGGACATGCAGGGTGGTCGGTAGTTCGAGAACAGCTCTTCACTCTGCAAGAGGACCTGTCCCCCGGCTTTGGTTTCTTCTAGTCCTGTATCCTGCTCACTGACCACTACTTCCTGGTAAGAACACAGGGAAGAATACTTGATTTTCCAGTCAGACTTGAGATTCGAATCGCTGACCTTCCAGTTGTTGACCCGCTTCCCTAATCAATCAATCAAATGTATTTACATCAGCAGATGTCCCAAAGTGCTGTACAGAAACGCAGCCTAAAACCCCAAACAGCAAGCAATGCAGATGTAGAAGCACGGTGGCAAGAAAAAACTCCCTAGAAAGGCATGAACCTAGGAAGAAACCTAGAGAGAGTGTCATGACGTTGGCGAATGGTATGAACGTTGAACTCTTATTCACTACAGAAGTGATATGTCCTAGCAGTTGAGTTAGCAACCGCAGCTGCAAACGCAGGTTAGGGAGGAACAGACAGAGTATCCCGTCTACCACTCAACGACGTTACTACAACGTATCCAATTGACCACCAGAGACATTCTTCAAAGGACTCGGTTGGGCAACAAGGCCTTCCATCTACCACCAACCTACCGGAACGCAGCTCAGAGTAAATATTTATTGCATTTTCCTTTTCCAAATGGGCGGTAATTTAGAATGCATAAGATACTGTATTTACGATAGCACAGCTTCGCCTTTGTTCCTCAGTCTTCCCACTCTTTCACTCAAACCCAGCCCCTTTTCTTTTGTGTAACAAGCTGTCATATTTGTTCCGCCCACCAGGGACGTTTTCCTTTATGATGTAATTTGTAATCAAGTTATGATTTAATTATGTGTATGTGTAATTCTGTGTGATTAGTTAGGTATTTAGTAAATAAATAATTAAACCCAATTTTGTATTGCTGATTCAAATTGTTAGCCAGGGTTCGTGCAGAATTTACAACTTTCAGATGAGACGGAATTAAGGTGACGGTTGATATGGACTGCTATTGATGTAAAATACTGTATTACTAGGTCTTTAAGAGTTTATTCGGAAGATAACAGCTCTATAAATATTATTTTGTGGTGCCCGACTCTCTAGTTACTGTAATTACATTTACATGATTAGCTCAATCAGGTGATATTAATTACGGAGAAATTATTTTATAGAATAGCATGTCATATCACTTAATCTGGCATAGCCAAAGACACGACAAGACGAACCAGGCTCTGAGGGGTGGCCAGTCCCCTTCTGGCTGTGCCGGGTGGAGATTCTAACAGTACATGGCCATTAAGGCCAGATAGTTCTCCAAGATGTTCAAATGTTCATAGATGACCAGCAGGGTCAAATAATAATCACAGTGGTTGTAGAGGGTGCAACCGGTCAGTACATGAGGAGTAAATGTCACTTGGCTTTTCATAGCCAGGCATTCAGAGGTCGAAATAGCAGGTGCGGTAGAGAGAGTTGAAAACAGCAGGTCTGGGACAAGGTGGCACGTCCGGTGAACAGATCAGGGTTCCATAGCTGCAGGCAGAACAGTTGAAACTGGAGCAGCAGCATGACAGCAAGGAGTCATCAGGCCAGGTAGTCCTGAGGCATGGTCGTAGGTCTCATACTATGAGGTCCTCTAACATTAACCCACCATGTCTTTACCAGGACTGACTAGCTGTGCTCCGGGGTTTTTAAACTCATATACTGTAACAGTACCATTTGTACTTTCTGTCTACAGGCCCGGGTAGCCTTTCTGGTAGTGATGCTACTGAATATTTGGGTGCTGATGGCGTCCAGGTTCATGCCTGTGCCCTCTGTCAGAGGTGAGATCTGCCAGACACTCCTGTCACATAAACCTTGATAATATCAAGCTGGTTGTTACCTGTGTGAAAAGGATTGTTCTCAACCATCCTATACAGTGAAAATGTCAACTCTAGGGATTAGGGAAAGTGTTTTTTCTGTAATAGGGAATTATTGATCAATGGTTCAGAGACGTAAGGAATATGTCTTCTGAAATAGGATACTTGTTATTTGGCCATTGGCTAGTTTTAGTGCAAGGAATTCTAATTGGTCAACCACAGGCTAGGGCTGGGTTATAAAACTACATGCTGTCCCTTTGTTCTGTGGAGAGAACCACTGGAATCACTGGAGAGAATCACCGAGGACAGGGGAGAATGACCATCTACTTCCAAGCATGATTTGTCCTATTTGAATAAACCTATCCCCCCCCCCGATTTGCCTTGGGGTTTGTGTTATTGAAGAATAACATCACCTGCTAACATACAGTTGAAGTCGGAAGTTTACATACACCTTAGCCAAATACATTAAACTCAATTTCCCTGTCTTGGGTCAGTTAGGATCGCAACTTTAGGATCGCCACTTCAGTCAGGTCTTGGCTGATTTCTTTTGATTTTCCCATGATGTCAAGCAAAGAGGCACTAAGTTTGAAGGTAGGCCTTGAAATACATCCACAGGTTCACCTCCAATTGACTCAAAGGATGTCAAATCAGCCTATCAGAAGCTTCTAAAGCCATGACATCATTTTCTGGAAATTTCCAAGCTGTTTAAAGGCACAGTCAACTTAGTGTATGTAAACTTCTGGCCCACTGGAATTGTGATACAGTGAATAATAAGTGAAATAATCTGTCTGTAAACAATTGTTGGAAAAATTACTTGTGTCATGCACAAAGTAGATGTTCTAACCGACTTGCCAAAACTATAGTTTGTTAACAAGAAATTTGTGGAGTGGTTGAAAAACAAGTTTTCATGACTCCAACCTAAGTGTATGTAAACTTCCAACTTCAACTGTATGTTACATCTTTTATATTTTGCAATTCATACAATCCCAGCTGGCACATAACAAATACAGGTGTGCCACGCTTGTAGCGTCATATCCAAGAGTAATTGTAATTGTAATTGCTGCCAAAGGTGCTTCAACTAAGTACTGAGTAAAGGGTCTGAACACTTACGTAAATGTGATATTTCAGTTTTTTATATATAAATTAGCAAAACCTGTTTTTGCTGTGTCATTATGGGGTATTGTGTGTAGATTGATGAGGAAAAAAACCTGTTTAATCAATTTTAGAATAAGGCTGTAACTTAACAAAATGTGGAAAAAGTCAAGGGGTCTGAATACTTTCCGAATACACTGTACATACCCGTGTAGGCTGCTGGGGGGAGGTCGGCTCATAATAATGGATGTAATGGAGTGTTAGGAATGGTACCATTCCATTCGGGCCATTATTATGAGACGTCCTCCCCTTAGCAGCCTCCTCTCCCCCGATTGCTCAGTTTGGCCGGGTGACCATCTCTATTTGTATTTGTATTTATTATGGATCCCCATTAGCTGCTGCCAAAGCAGCAGCCACTCTTCCTCCAGTAAAATGAAGGCAGTTTATACCACTTTAAAAACATGTCAACTTTTATACCGAGGTCTTTAGTTCAGGTTTCAGCGTTCAACAGGTTTCAGTGTCTATGAATAGTCTTGGTGGTTCCAAACTTCTTCCATTTAAGAATGATGGTGGCCACTGTGTTCTTGGGGACCTTCAATGCGGCAGACATTTTTTGGGACCCTTCCCCGGAGCTGTGCCTCGACACAATCGTGTCATGGAGCTCTACGGACAATTCCTTCGACCTCATGGCTTGGTTTTTGCTCTGACATGCACAGTGGGACCTTATATATAGACATGTGTGTGCCTTTCCAAATCATGTCCAACCAATTGAATAGACCACAGGTGGACTCCAATCAAGTTGTAGAAACATGTCAAGGATGATCAATGGAAACAGGATGCACCTGAGCTCAATTTCCATTCTCATAGCAAGTGTGTGTGTGTGTGTGTGTGTGTGTGTGTGTGTGTGTGTGTGTGTGTGTGTGTGTGTGTGTGTGTGTGTGTGTGTGTGTGTGTGTGTGTGTGTGTGTGTGTGTGTGTGTGTGTGTGTGTGTGTGTGTGTGTGTGTGTGTGTGTGTGTGTGTGTGTGTGTGTGTGTGTGTGTGTGTGTGTGTGTGTGTGTGTGTGTGTGTGTGTGTGTGTGTGTGTGTGTGTGTGTGTGTGTGTGTGTGTGTTAGCCTAGTGGTTAAGAGCATTGGGCCAGTAACCAAAAGGTTGCTGGTTCAAATCCTGAGCTGACTAGGTGAAAAGTCTGTTGATGTGCACTTGAGCAAGGCACTTAGCCCTAATTGCTCTGGATAAGAGTGTGTGTGTGTGGGCGTGTCAGTGTAGTATGTGTTGGTAGAGTCTAGTGAGTGTGCATGGAGTCAATGCAAAACAATTAAGATACATAATAAAGGGGGTTAATGTAAATTGTCTGGGTAGACATTTAATTAACTGTTCAGCAGTGTTATGGCTTGGGGGTAGAAGCTGTTCAGCAGTCTTATGGCTTGGGGGCAGAAGCTGTTCAGCAGTCTTATGGCTTGGGGGTAGAAGCTGTTCAGCAGTCTTATGGCTTGGGGGCAGAAGCTGTTCAGCAGTCTTTTGGCTTGAGGGCAGAAGCTGTTCAGCAGTCTTATGGCTTAGGGATAGAAGCTGTTCAGGAGCCTTTTGGTCACAGCCTTGACGCTCCGTTACTGCTTGCCATGTGGTAGCAGAGAGAACAGTCTATAACTTGGATGGCTGGAGTCTTTGACCATTTTTAGGGCCTTCCTTTGAGCCAAATATATTGATAAAAGTCACCTTGTCCGAGAGAGATTTACATGGTTATCAAAACGTCACGCCAGGGTAAGCCTACACGAAACACAGCCCTTATTTTAAGTGTTTCTAAAATCCCCTATGGGAAAAATGAATGGTGGGAAAACGATTGGAACCGTTTCCCTATTTGACCGCTAGAGTTAATGGGCATTATGACACCTCCACTGTGGGGCTATATACAGCTCGTTGAGTGTGGTCTTATGCAGCATTCCAAATAACTGTGAACTCGGAAATCACCGACTTCAGTGCTTCAAAACAACTGCAGCTCCAACTGGGAAAATCGTTTTGAACGGGCATCATTCTAGAGCTCTGACTTTCCGACCTAAAGATCACTGACGTCATGATATGAGCTCGTATTTTTCCGAGTTCACAGTTGTTTTGAACTCGGCATTAGTGCCAGCATCGGTTTGTGGTCGTAAATAGACAGCTACGAAATATACAGATGAAAAATATATTGGTAAATAGTATGGTCACAGCTTATCATGAGGTATTCTAACTCAGTCAGAACCTCGACACTTTCTTAATTGTAGAGATCGCGCAACAACTGTTGTCAATAAGGAGACACACCACCACTCCTGATCTTACCGGACTCTGCAGTTCTGTCCTGCCGATGCATAGAAAAAACACCTAGGTTTATATTATCCATGTCCTTGTTCAGCCATGTCTCCGATAAGCATAGTATCTTAACCTGCTACGTTAGTTATCCTAACCTGCGTTAATGATCCTGTGTAAACAAACCAATCGTGGCGACAACGAGGGGGCTTGGTTTCCCTGGAGTTTTCCTGAACACGGGTCACAGCCAGACCAAACGTTTTTGCTCATTGTTCTATCTGTGGTCAGACCTTATTGCATTGGCTTGGGAGAAGGCTACACATACCAGGTCGGAAGATTAGCAGCACTCTTTGCACATGCAGAATATTCTCTCGTCAAAATAGCTGAAGTAAACGTTGTTTTCATTCTCGTGTTTATGCTGCGATTGGATGGATTGTTGGTGGTGGTTGACACTTTGTTGTCCTCTCCTCTTTGTGATTAAGCAAATGCGCCACCTATAGTAGGGAGTAGGCTAGAGTATTTTTGTATGCTACGTATTAAAAATGGCATGTGCCCTCACCCACTATGATATCTGTGTACTCTGTATGGCTCTCATAAATGTTTACTCTGTCGAGTGTCGCAATACTTACACAACAATGAATTAAGAGACGTGACTAGTTTAGTTTCATTGCAACAACTCATAATAAAGCATACGCTATACATTCACAATCACCATGCAATGATTTCAGCCGCAAGAGTAGGAACTAGGAAGTGACGCTCCGAAAAGCAGAAAAAAGTTTTCTGTTTCAGAAGAGACTGAGAGAAAATGCCGAGCAGAACATTGTAGCCTACCGGCTATAAGCTACAAGGTAGGCTAAAGTAGAAATTGCATTTATTCGTGTGTAATAATGTCAAAACTTGTCAATGTTAATGTGACAACTTGTCAATGTATCTAAACTTCTCTACGGTGAAAGAAAGGTATCAATATAGGATTCAGGATATGGGTCCGATATGCATAATTAATTGTCCCCTCCCTGTAGCATATTTCATCTAGAATGCTGCATTTAAAAACACATATCAATTCATATCCATGGAAACCCTGCATATTAATCTAGAACTTCTGTGCAGTAGTATAGTTTAGACTAGAGGCAGAATCGCGTCGTTCGATAGCTCGGATGCCAAGGGTGGAGGCAGACATACAATTGCTGCACGATAGCCTATCTCCGGTGCAACCCCCCTGGTCCCTGCAGTGGGGGAGGGAGGGGGGGGGGTAGAGTTCCACGTCACGATCGAAAGTTACATTGTGTATCCTGGGTACAATAGATCACGAGTCGCGTTTATTAATCGGTATACAATAAGATTATTTGGAATGCAACAGTTGCAGGCCTTCTGCCAACTCGTGTTCCTGGTCTATTGCAAGCTAGCATCAATTGTGTGATGAAAGAAAGTGGAAATTTGTCCTGCACGTGTCCTGCACAGGTCCTGCATTGAAGAGTGGAGTGGATTTTTTGATTATAGACTGTAGTTTTAGTTGTATTAACCGTTCATTACCAGTTTAATGCCAGTTGCTGTGACAGAAAATTATAACTAAGTCAACACTTTCTCTTTAGAAGGTAGATTGCAAATGTCATTTAGGCCTTTCTCCCAATGGAAGAGTAAAAGAGTGCATATTATATGGACATCACCTAGATACAAAACTACAGGCCTAATAAAACTCATACACACACACACAATCTCACATCTCACTCAGTCTCGCAGAGCTTGGTTGGCATATTCCTTATGCAGTGAATAGCATGTGTGGTTATTTTAAGGTACAGCAGAGAGTATAGTCTGACACAGTGGGGCTGGCAGTATCTCCTTTCTGCCAGCAGACACATGCTCTTTGCTATGCAACTCACTGACTATAAATTGCTCTGGATAAGTGTCTGCTGCTAAATGACCAAAATGTAAATGCAATGTTCGAGACAGTATAATAATATTTTAATACTGTTGTAATAGTGCCATGAAGAGCAATTCTATTGCAGAATGGCTAGAGAGAGGTCTATTCGTCTATCTTAAAGGTCCAATGCACCTGTTTTTATCTCAATATCAAATCATTTCTGGGTAAAGATTAAGTAACTTACTGTGATTGTTTTCAACTAAAATGTTCAAAAATAAACAAAAATACTTCTTAGCAAAGGGCAATTTCTCAAGCAATCATTTTGCTAGGACTGTCTGGGAGGGAACTGAGTGGGGAGGGGAAAACTGAAAATGTGCTGTTATTGGCAGAGAGGTTTGGAGCAATCATTCTAATTGGTCTATTGAAATTTCAGGTGGCCTTTTCAAACAGCTCTTACACTAAATGGCATTATCATCAATTTCACTGTGTAACGGATGTGAAATAGCTAGCTAGTTAGCGGTGGTGCGCGCTAAATAGCGTTTCAATCGGTGACATCACTTGCTCTGAGACCTTGAAGTAGTGGTTCCCCTTGGGTAACGATGCTTTGTGGGTGACTGTTGTTGATGTGTGCAGAGGGTCCCTGGTTCGCGCCCGGGTATGGGCCAGGGGACTGTCTAAAGTTATACTGTTACAACTGCATCATTCCAAACTCATAGTGTGGACATATAGATAACACAGGGAAATCAGGTTTTTGACTCCACTGGACCTTTAAAACTATGCAAGGGCCTCTGACATTTGTAATACTAAAACTACACCAGCTTCAAACAGCTGAAAATACTATACTTTTGGTTATGGAAAATAGATGTAATGGTGGTTTACATGTTACAAAAGATACTCAACACAATGGCTGCTTGTTTTGTCACAAAATTAAATTAGGCGAACTATTTGCATTTTAGCAACCAGGAAATGGCACCGCGGTTTCTGCATCAGTGACCCATTGATTTTCGGTATTTCACCGCATGGATCTGAGTAGTACTTTTGACGCGTAAATTACATCGCCCCTCATGCAAGAGGAAAACCATATATGGTCGTGGAAGTAGGTGTGGCGAGCACACTGGAGAGGATCACAAGGATGAGCCGAAAGAATGTGTTGTTCGATTGAGAGAGCGTTCTACAGCGGGAGAAACAAGGCCGCATAGGACAGCGGATGTGTTGTGTACATGTAGGCTATTTGTGCAATAGTAACGCAATAATGTGCAACACTTATTGTGCGACATTTGTCCATATTCCTGCAGATCGTTGCTCCATTTTGGACCGGATAGCACGTTTGTTTTAATGACATCGATCTACCTCATTCTTTGATTTGAAAAATAATAGTGAGGTCAGCATAGAATGACTCAACGCTAGAGATGCATGCAGTCATATCTCCGTTCGATTGCACACTGTGGGGCGCGTGGACCCGGGGACAGTTGCTGCACTGGTGGTCACCGCAGAAACATGGCAAGCACAGTGAGTTCTCGGATAGGAACTGGGATTTGTATATCTGGGCTTGTTGATCAGAATATGAGAAGCATGCAAGTGAATGGTTGTTGTAAACAAAGTTCACCATAACATTAAATAGGCCTTCATGCATATTAAACCTAATGATCAGCGGTTTAGACATCTCTGTGTGTGTTTATTGGTTAATATGGAGTGTTTCTTTAGAAAAGGAAGACATTGCCGTTCATATGACGTAGGCTATTAACCATATTGACATGTTGAGCAGTCCTAGATCCGCTGCGCGTGGTCTATATCCTATCTTTCTTTTATGTTGGAGCTCGTGCTGGTATAGCCTATATAGGTTACATTGTTGCTTCACTTTGTTGCAACGTGCCACGGAATTAGTGACTGGATAATCCGTGTTCTGCAACAAAGGACTGCCTTCTCGTAAATAGCGCTGAGCTGGCTGGCGGTGGGGACGCGGTGCAGAGGTGGGGGGTCCAGCAAGGGTTGTTCTGATGTAGGACGCAACATGTTTTTTCCTTTCATTTTTTCGATGTCTGTGGCCAATTCTTCTCAGTCCCCCATGTCAAATACAACGACTGTGCGTTCGCTTTCACCGCGGTGCGTATTCGCTGTTTAAATTAAGAAACGCTCAGGGATTAGGTAATTACGGTTGAGGGTCAAACCTAGGCTATATATTAACGGCGTTACATTGGTTAAAACCTACATATATTTACTGTGGTATTTACTGTGTCATTATCCTTCTAACCTACACTCGATAGCCTACAGAAAGGTTAGGTGGACATCGTGTTACTGTTCACATGTTTCAAATTGTATAAACCCTTCTTGAAAAACAACACTGCAAAACACACTCCATATGATTTCTGTTGTTCAGCAAAATAGGCAAAGGCAATGCGTCTTGCACGTTCTTGACATAGGGTGCTCACACTTCTCTCCAATTCCCTGAAATTGATCATAGGTATTTCTTCATAAACACAGTGATGCATCCACATTGTTTTCTATAGCCTATATTGGAACAGCATCTACATAAATGTTCCTAATTAAGAACATGCTATAATATAACATGGTATAATTATCGTCGCCAGTGCACCAGGGTGTCAGGTCCTCACCATGGTGCTGAGTGATTAGTGCTTTTTAAAGTCGTTTCTGTTTAATAATTAAAAATGAATCACTATTTGAGTAGTTCTTCAAAATGAATAAGCATACTTTTATGACTGCTGAATAACAACTATCAATCACTTACATCATGTATTTTCACTTCGAGATACCTCGCGTGAGTCAACTTCTCTCTATCCCTCTCATGCATTTTTCTGCCTGTTTCTTTTTAGCCTGCAACGTAAAACAGACGAGAGGGATAAGTAGGTGCGCAATGGATTAGGGTCATTGTAGTAAATTACCATGTTCTCTGTGCTAAACTATTTAGAATAATGAGCTGTTGTAAACTACAACTCCCTACTACATTGCACAGTTCAGGCTTGATCTGATTTATCTCTAGAGAAAATGTGCAATGTGCGCATTGAACTCACAGAAAGAAAAAAACAATTGAATGAACTGATGTCACTCAGTTAGTTGTTTAAAAACATAACATACGTTTCGGCTAATCACTCAGCACTACCTTACTGTGAAGTGTGGTCGGTCAGACAGTCAAGTTACAATGTTGCCCCAGTGCAGGATATGAACTGATGCATCTGTCTATTTGAAAGTTGCTACATCCATTTTTGGACTTAGAAATTAAATATATATAGGCCTAACCATTGATTCTGGAAAAATATGACTTATAAATGCCTCATGAGCTTAGTTCAACTGTCCTACCTCATCAGCCCAAAATATTATATATTTTGAAATATTAAATCAAATGTATTTATAAAGCCCTTTTTACATCTGCTGATGTCACAAAGTGTACAGAAACCCAGCCTGAAACCCCAAACAGCAAGCAATGCAGATGTAGAAGAACGGTGGCTAGGAAAAACTCCCTAGAAAGGCAGGAACCTTGTAAGAAACCTGAGGGTTGGCCAGTCCTCTTCTGGCTGTGCCGAGTGGAGATTATAACAGTACGTGGTTGTAGAGGGTCCAACAGGTCAGCACCTCAGGAGTAAATGTCAGTTGACGTTTCATTGCCGATCATTCAGAGTTAGAGACAGCAAGTGCGGTAGAAGGTAGCACGTCCGGTGAAAAGGTCAGGGTTCCATAGCCAGAACAGTTGAAACTGGAGCAGCAGCACAACCAGGTGGACTGGGGACAGCAAGGAGTCATTAGGCCAGGTAGTCTTGAGGCATGGTCCTTGGACTCAGGTCCTCCGAGAGAAAGAGAGAGAATTAGAGAGAGCATACTGAAATTCACAAAGGACACCGGATAAGACAGGAGAAATACTCCAGATATAACACACTGACCTTAGCCCCCCAACGCAAACTATTGCAGCATAAATACTGGAGGCTGAGACACGAGGGGTCGGGAGACACTGGCCCGGTTCGATGATACCCCCTGACAGGGCTAACCAGGCAGGATATAACCCCACCCACTTTGCCAAAGCACAGCCCGCACACCACTAGAGGGATATCTTCAAACCACCAACTTACTACCCTGAGACAAGGCCGTGTATAGCCCATGAAGATCTCCCCCACGGCATGAACCCGAGGGGGCGCTAACCCAGACAGGAAGATCACGTCAGTGACTCAAGTGACGCACCCCTCCTAGGGACGGCATGGAAGAGCACCAGTAAGCCAGTGACTCAGCCCCTGTAATAGGGTTAGAGGCAGAGAATCCCAGAGGAGAGAGGGGAACCGGCCAGGCAGAGACAGCAAGGGCGGTTCGTCGCTCCAGTGCCTTTCTGTTCACCGTCACACCCCTGGGCCAGACTACACTCAATCATAGGACCTACTGAAGAGATGAGTCTTCAATAAAGACTTAAAGGTTGAGACTGAGTCTGCGTCTCTCACATGGTTAGGCAGACCATTCCATAAAAATGGAGCTCTATAAGAGAAGTCCCTGCCTCCAGCTGTTTGCTTAGAAAGTCTAGGGACAATAAGTAGTCCTGCATCTTGTGACTGTAGCATACATGTAGGTATGTACGGTAGGACCAACCAACAGATGCAGAGCCTTGGTCTGCGCCATTAAAAGGTAATTTACCACCTTCACAAGTGCAGTCTCAGTGCTATGATGGGGTCTAAAACCAGACTAAAACCATTGTTTCGTATACATTGTTTGTCTTCAGGAAGGCAGTAAGTTGCTGCGCAACAGCTTTTTCTAAACATTTTAAGAGGAATGTGTGATTCGATATAGGCCGATAGTTTTTATATTTTCTGGGTCAAGGTTGGGCTTTTTCAAGAGAGGCTTTATTACTGCCACTTTTAGTGAGTTTGGTACACATCCGGTGGATAGAGAGCCGTTTATTACGTTCAACATAGGAGGGCCAAGCACAGGAAGCAGCTCTTTCAGTAGTTTAGTTGGACTAGGGTCCAGTATGCAGCTTGAAGGTTTAGAGGCCATGATTATTTTCTTCAATGTGTCAAGAGATATAGTATTAAAAAACTTGTCTCCCTCCCGAATAAAATGTTTCTAAATAAAGTAAATGTAAACAGACACTGGATAGCCTCAAAACATGGTTAAAATGATAATTTTGATATCGTGGATGGTCTGTCCTTGCATCCATAGCTCTGCCTATGAATTTGAGAGTGGTTAGATTTCTCCAAGCCCATTCTTTGGCTTTTTACCTAAACAAAATTGTTATTGTTTCAATTAAGGACTCTAGCTTTACGGCGTGTGTGTGTTTACTAGATGGTTGCTGCCTAGGCCATACAGTTCATTTGGAGATTGTAGTGCATGCTATCAGTGCCAGCTGTAAAATATTTAAATTGCAATTCAATTGCAGAGGGGTTCTGTATCTCTGTGTATCCAGATTGTGATTATCAACGTGTTGTCATGGCAAAGGAAGTGATGCCCAGACAGATTTGGACTACAATAAATGTACCTTTTTTATGTTATTATAAAGGTCATTGTGAGTCATGTTTGTCCACTCATTGTCCCGTCTCTTGCCTTTTCCTATTGAACATGCAGGAACAGGGTCAAGGGGTGACAGGTTCCCCTTTTGAGGAAGCAGGAACAGGGTCAAGGGGTGACAGGTTCCCCTTTTGAGGAAGCAGGAACAAGGTCAAGAGGTGACAGGTTCCTCTTTTGAGGAAGCAGGAACAAGGTCAAGAGGTGACAGGTTCCCCTTTTGAGGAAGCAGGAACAAGGTCAAGAGGTGACAGGTTCCTCTTTTGAGGAAGCAGGAACAAGGTCAAGAGGTGACAGGTTCCTCTTTTGAGGAAGCAGGAACAAGGTCAAGAGGTGACAGGTTCCTCTTTTGAGGAAGCAGGAACAAGGTCAAGAGGTGACAGGTTCCTCTTTTGAGGAAGCAGGAACAAGGTCAAGAGGTGACAGGTTCCCCTTTTGAGGAAGCAGGAACAAGGTCAAGAGGTGACAGGTTCCCCTTTTGAGGAAGCAGGAACAAGGTCAAGAGGTGACAGGTTCCTCTTTTGAGGAAGCAGGAACAAGGTCAAGAGGTGACAGGTTCCTCTTTTGAGGAAGCAGGAACAAGGTCAAGAGGTGACAGGTTCCTCTTTTGAGGAAGCAGGAACAAGGTCAAGAGGTGACAGGTTCCTCTTTTGAGGAAGCAGGAACAAGGTCAAGAGGTGACAGGTTCCCCTTTTGAGGAAGCAGGAACAAGGTCAAGAGGTGACAGGTTCCCCTTTTGAGGAAGCAGGAACGAGGTCAAGGGATGACAGGTTCCCCTTTTGAGGAAGCAGGAACGAGGTCAAGGGGTGACATGTTCCCCTTTTGAGGAAGCAGGAACAAGTCAACAGGTGACAGGTTCCCCTTTTGAGGAAGCAGGAACAAGGTCAAGGGGTGACAGGTTCCCACTTTGTCCTGAATGACTCAGAAACCATTGAGTCAGAGCCCCAGTGCAAAACGCCAAAGTAGGATGCATCCCAAATGGCACAACATTCCCTAATATAGTGCACTGCTTTAGACCAGGACCCATATGGAATAGGGTGCAATTTGGGGCACAAACAAGTAGCATTTAGCCTCAGAATCTCTTTTTGGTGCATTCATTCGTCAGAAAGGAGAGCAGCTCTCACTGTGCCTACCCAGACAGACAAGTCAACCAATCAATAAAGTTTATTTATAAAGCCCTTGGTACAGCAAGTCAATTACATTCAAGAGGAAGCTTCAATATGACAGTAGAAATGAGCAAACGGGCCTCAGCGGTGAATATTGGTCAAATCACACATTCTCACACTGTGTGCTGTGTGTAATAATACATGGGTGCTTATATTTGCCCTATTTCACACATGTACAAGTGTGTATTAATATGCATGTGTGAATTGGAAATGTGTGTTTTTTTGCGTATCCCAACTCTCCCTGAGACACCCTCGGAGAGTGGGGGTCTCGGGCCAGGGTCTGTGTGTGTGATGGCTGTAGTGCATCCTGCTGTGTCACTCTCGGAACCTAATGTAAAGTGATGGTGGCTTGAAGCGGTCATTTGACTGTTGCAACCAGTTAGTTACCATGTGATCAGCAGGTATTTAACCTTTATAACAACATTTCTTCTGCAAGGGAGTCCAGCTTCAGTGTGTGTGTGTGTGACTGTGCGTGTAACTGGGCGACTATGTGCGTGTGTGTGACTGTGTGTGTGTGTGTGACTATGTGTGTGTGCTAGGCTGTGTCATTACTAGCTCAGCTCACATGACAGGGGTAAGGACACACTGCATGCATGGAGCCATGCAGGCACACTTTCAACACACACACACACACACACACACTTTCATTCCTATCTTTCTGTCTTTCCCACCCAACCCGTTACCTTTCACTGGTACTGCATTGTGTTGGAAAGGGTTTTTACATGGCAGCAGGCAGCTTTAACAATAGGTCCATTAGGAACCCTATGGGGCCCTCTCTGGACTGTCCTGTAACTTGACCCCTCTGGTCTCTTCACAGGGTGTCTCCCATGAATGAACGAGGCCAGTGGACATCCAGACATCTCTATCAGCACCGGCAACCTCTCAATACAGCAGGAAGAGGAGTTCGAGGGGAGAAGGAGAAGATTGGGTTTTGTCTACGTCCAATCCAACTCCTTGGTTTTTGGTTGCATATGTGGTTTGGTGATTTCCGTTAAAATATGCAACCCCCTCTCCTAGGGTGTGTGCTGTGAACTTTCTATTCCCTGTATCTTCAGATAAGGCCAGTGGAAGAGGGCCACATTGGGACATACGTTGATTGGTGGTCTGTGTGGTTGAGGGACTGTTATGCACCTAGTACCCCATAGTCCCCCCACCTCGCCCCGTTATTCATGCCAGCCATGAGTTTACCCAACAGTAAGAGAACAGGCAAGCGCATCTCTTTTTTTAACGACCAAGGAGTGGCGATGAAGGAGACGTCTTCTCAGCAGAATCCAGAAGGTTCTTGCTACGGCCTTGGTGCCCCAGCCTCAGATCCTGGTCCTGGCCAGAGTAAGGCTGCAGGCACCGTCACCTCCACAACCTCCAACCCAGAGGCTCCACATACTGGTATGTACCTCAACTCAGTGATCTTCAGTCCAGAGAAAGGAGACCAGAGTCGGGGACATTACCAACAGACTGTGCCCATGAAGTGGGCACACCAGGACCCAGAAGCTCAACCACAGCCTCAACAGAGAACTGGGACTGAGACTGGGACCTGGACACAGGGTGTCACTATGGCTAACTGGGGTCAGAACTTTGCTCCGTACCTAGGGGGCGTCAACGTCAGTGACTCACGGTCCCAGACCCAGACTGCCTTTTCCAAGCAGCAGATCCGTGAGGGGCCTCCACCCCTGCAGCCACAGCAGCCACAGTCTCCTAGTAGGGCTGCAGAGAAGCAGCCTCCCCAGCCGCAGCAGGTGGTTAACCCCCTGCCTGCTGGAGGAGAGGCCTACAGAGACGTTAGAGACGTGGCCAAGCCTCCCAGCCTAGAGTGGGAGCAGCAGCATCAGGCTTCCCAACAGCAACAGCAGTCCCAGACTCAGGCATTCCCACAGACCCTTAAGCCTGGGGCTCTAAATGCCCAGCAGCACAGCACATCCAACCCTGGGAGCAGCTCCGTGCTTCAGCCCTTCCAGCTAGCCTTCGGCCAGCCTAAGCAACACCTAACGGCTGGCTACTACCAGGTGTTTCAGGGGGGCAATAGGACTTTACCTAATCTGAACTACAATACCCAACAGCCCAAACCCCAACCACAACCACAGACCCAACAGCATCCACAGCTCCAGCAGAAGCTGCAACAGACCCAACAGCATCCACAGCTCCAGCAGAAGCTGCAACAGACCCAACAGCATCCACAGCTCCAGCAGCAGCTGCAACAGACCCAACAGCATCCACAGCTCCAGCAGCAGCTGCAACAGCATCCACAGCTCCAGCAGCAGCTGCAACAGCATCCACAGCTCCAGCAGCAGCTGCAACAGACCCAACAGCATCCACAGCTCCAGCAGCAGCTGCAACAGACCCAACAGCATCCACAGCTCCACCAGCAGCTACAACAGACCCAACAGCATCCACAGCTCCAGCAGCAGCTGCAACAACGACAACAGCAACAGAAACAAATATTACAGCATCAACAACAAATGCAACAACAACATCATAAGATGCAACAGCAGCAAATGCTTCAGCATCAACAGCAATTACAACAACAGCAACAACAACTACACATACAACAAGAGCAACAGTTAGAACAGCAACAACAAATTCAACAGCAAATACAGCAACAATTACAGCAGCAGCAACAACAAATACAACAACAGCAATTGCAGCAGCAACAACCCCAACATGTTCTAGAATACTACCCCAGCAGCCAGAACCCACCTACCCACCAACACCCTCACTCCCAGCCGCCCGTGTTAGTGCCCTCCCAAGAGCCCTGTGCTCAGGCAGCATCCTCCCCAGACCTCCAGGAGATGTCCCCAGACCCTCCAAACATCCCCCCAAACAGACTCCCAGCTCCCCCCCACGGAGACCCAGCTCCAACCTCCCCATATCCAGCTGCAGCCTCGAAGGTCCAGGAGACTCTCCAAGGAAGGTGGACCACCACCAGTTGACAACCCCTTCCTCATACCATCTGATGGGGCCCAGAATGGGGCCTCTGAGGAGCCAGGTGGAGCACCGAAGGCGGATGAAGTCCACGTTGCCCAGATGGCCCCTACAGGGGTCATCCAGAGCACACGCAGGAAACGGAGGGTCTCCCAGGAGGTTAACCTGGAGACGCTGGCCCAGAAAGCCTCAGAGATGGAGTCCCTACCGCCACACATCGTCAAGGTAACTGTTTCTGCTACCCTGGTAACTGTTTCTGCTAGTACTGTTGGGCTTGAGGAGCTGCTATAACAGTCCTCTTTGATGAATGTTGTTAAAACAATCCATTTCGTTGTTGTTTACCTTTGTATAATGGCAGAGGGATTCTGGGTCCCTTATCTAGAAGTAAATCAGAAACAAAAAGCTTAATGCACCTGCCAAGGCCAATCGAGCCTGAAATGATGTTGTTTATGAATGATTAGCACTGAGCAGAATAAGCAATCATCATCCCAATATTAACACAGCAGTATCTGAATGATTTAGCACAGTCTGTCTTCATGGAAGGGGTTTATTGTTAGGTTACAGATGCACAATTACTCATGTTATAACGCAAATTCTAAAAATGATAAGCAATACTCCTATTTTGTGTGTGTGCAACAAACAGCAAGAAATGCAAACCACATGTGGATATTTTGTCCTCAGTGCAACCTAGTGCCCTAAATGTCGTTCAACCAATTCAGTGCCTTTTGAGAGGTGTAACTTGATTGAAAAAAAAGTTTGATTTCACCTCATTTTAACATTGTGTCATAAAGAGCAAATGTTCAACTTCATAAAAGAGAATCTCAAGAGGATAATAAAATAATGATTATAGTAAGTGCCAAATAAAGTAACAGTGTTGACCGTAACAGGGTTGACCGTAACAGGGTTGATGATTTCATCTTAAATTAGCCATTAATCCCCTTGTGACAGGAAATGGAAGTGTGTTGTGTGCAACAGGGAGGGGCAATTGAATGCAAGCTTCACAATTTTGTTGTTGTTAAAATATTTCTAGCTTTGTCTATCTACGGGTAACAGGGTTGTCTATCTACGGGTAACAGGGTTGTCTATCTACGGGTAACAGGGTTGCCTATCTACGGGTAACAGGGTTGTCTATCTACGGGTAACAGGGTTGTCTATCTACGGGTAACAGGGTTGTCTATCTACGGGTAACAGGGTTGTCTATTTACGGGTAACAGGATTGTCTATCTACGGGTAACAGGGTTGTCTATCTACGGGTAACAGGGTTGTCTATCTACGGGTAACAGGGTTGTCTATCTATGGGTAACAGGGTTGTCTATCTATGGGTAACAGGGTTGTCTATCTACGGGTAACAGGGTTGTCTGTCTACGGGTAACAGGGTTGTCTGTCTACGGGTAACAGGGTTGTCTGTCTACGGGTGTCTACAGGTAACAGGGTTGTCTATCTACGGGTAACAGGGTTGTCTGTCTACGGGTAACAGGGTTGTCTGTCTACGGGTAACAGGGTTGTCTGTCTACGGGTAACAGGGTTGTCTGTCTACGGGTAACAGGGTTGTCTGTCTACGGGTAACAGGGTTGTCTGTCTACGGGTAACAGGGTTGTCTGTCTACGGGTAACAGGGTTGTCTGTCTACGGGTAACAGGGTTGTCTGTCTACGGGTAACAGGGTTGTCTGTCTACGGGTAACAGGGTTGTCTGTCTACGGGTAACAGGGTTGTCTGTCTACGGGTAACAGGGTTGTCTATCTACGGGTAACAGGGTTGTCTTGTCTATCTACGGGTAACAGGGTTGTCTGTCTACGGGTAACAGGGTTGTCTGTCTACGGGTAACAGGGTTGTCTGTCTACGGGTAACAGGGTTGTCTGTACGGGTAACAGGGTTGTCTGTCTACGGGTAACAGGGTTGTCTGTCTACGGGTAACAGGGTTGTCTGTCTACGGGTAACAGGGTTGTCGTGTTACGCTCCACCAGCTTTAGTTTTCCACCACAAAACACCAGAAAAGGACCATAAAGAGTAGAACCTGCTCCCCTGCTTTTACTCTCTCTATATTTTACAACGTGGGGGTGGTAAGGGGTATATGCAGACTTGGTCTTCCCCTACATGACGGTGCAGTTAGATCTAGCGTGTAACGGTGCATCCCTCGTGTCTGCCTCATGCCTCACCATATAGAATATAGACTAGGACTGCTTAACCTGCTGAATGCTGACTGGTCCCGTTTCACTCAGCACTCCTCCATCCTCCCCCATTCATTCCATCATAGGGCTGAAACCCCTCCCCTGTTCATTCCATCATAGGGCTGAAGCCTCTCCCCCGTTCATTCCATCATAGGGCTGAAACTCCTATAGGGGGGGTGTACTTGTGCAGTGCTCAGCTAAATGTATGCCTCTCTTTCTCCTGTCCTGGTTTTGGGGCTGGAGTTTTCCACTGGGAATTAACAGTGTATAGGCCTCCAGCATCAGGTCATACTCATTCCTATAGGTGTCTGCCTCACTCACTCACTCCTATAGGTGTCTGCCTCACTCACTCACTCCTACAGGTGTCTGCCTCACTCACTCACTCCTATAGGTGTCTGCCTCACTCACTCACTCCTACAGGTGTCTGCCTCACTCACTCACTCCTACAGGTGTCTGCCTCACTCACTCACTCCTACAGGTGTCTGCCACACTCACTCACTCCTACAGGTGTCTGCCTCACTCACTCACTCCTACAGGTGTCTGCCTCACTCACTCACTCCTATAGGTGTCAGCCTCACTCACTCACTCCTATAGCTGTCTGCCTCACTCACTCCTATAGCTGTCTGCCACACTCACTCACTCCTATAGGTGTCTGCAACACTCACTCACTCCTATAGGTGTCTGACAATTCACTCACTCCTAATGGTGTCTGCAACACTCACTCACTCACTCCTATAGGTGTCTGCCACATTCACTCACTCACTCCTATAGGTGTCTGCCACACTTACTCACTCCTATAGGTGTCTGCAACACTCACTCACTCCTATAGGTGTCTGCCAAATTCACTCACTCAATGGTGTCTGCAACACTCACTCACTCACTCCTATAGATGTCTGCCACATTCACTCACTCACTCACTCCTATAGGTGTCCGCCACATTCACTCACTCACTCACTCACTCCTATAGGTGTCTGTCACTCACTCCTATAGGTGTCTGCCAACACTCACTCACTCCTATAGGTGTCTGCCACATTCACTCACTCCTATAGGTGTCTGCCACACTCACTCACTCCTACAGGTGTCTGCCTCACTCACTCACTCCTATAGGTGTCTGTCACACACACTCACTCCTATAGGTGTCTGCCACACACACTCACTCCTATAGGTGTCTGCCACACTCACTCACTCCTATAGGTGTCTGCCACACTCACTCACTGCCACACACTCACTCCTATAGGTGTCTGCCACACTCACTCACACTCCTATAGGTGTCTGCCACATTCACTTACTCCTATAGGTGTCTGCCACACTCACTCACTCTTATAGGTGTCTGCCACACTCACTCCTATAGGTGTCTGCCACACACACTCACTCCTATAGGTGTCTGCCACACTCACTCACTCACTCCTATAGGTGTCTGCCACATTCACTTACTCCTATAGGTGTCTGCCACACTCACTCACTCTTATAGGTGTCTGCCACACACACTCACTCCTATAGGTGTCTGCCACACTCACTCACTCTTATAGGTGTCTGCCACACTCACTCACTCCTATAGGTGTCTGCCACATTCACTTACTCCTATAGGTGTCTGCCACACTCACTCACTCTTATAGGTGTCTGCCACACTCACTCACTCTTATAGGTGTCTGCCACACTCACTCCTATGGGCTTCAGCTGATGAAATACTCTACATCTTCACTTAATTGTATGATGTTTGTTTATGGATTTGAAAGTCAATTCACAGCATAATGTTAGTTTTTCCTTCCTGGTCGTATTATAGGTTCACTTCAGTACGACAACACATGAAGTCATAAGTTGTTTGTTTGCTCATTTGATCTGTAAAGGAAGCCTGTTCAGGTAGCCTCTCCAGTCAGGTATTTGATGATGTGTGTACCTGTCTGTCTCGTCGTCAGGCACAGCACCACAGGCCCTGGAGCCCTCAAAGACCAGCGCCAGGGCGAGGGACCATGGACAAGGATTCAGGGGGCCACAGTGCCAAGCGGCCCCGTGATGAGAGCATGATGCCCCTGGTCATCCCTGTGTCAGTCCCCGTACGAAGGCCAGACCCGTCCTCGTCCTCCCCAGACGGGGAGCACTCTACCACGGGGACAGGCTGGCCACAGAGACCTTTCACCCTCCAGGACGTGACCAGTATGGATGGCAAACCCTCCGTCATTGTCACCCGCAGGCGATCTCTCAGGAACTCTCTGTCAGAGAGCTCAGGACAGGTAGGTGCTAGTGCCCCCCCCCACACACACACACACCTTACTAACGTCTCCTCAAGTACCATAAGTAGAGGCTTGGTTCATATCTCTGTTTCCATATAATCTATTACAATCCTACATATCCTGCCACCATGCTCTAACACCCATGTCTCTCTCTCCCCTCTGCCCTCATTCCAACCCTGCCCCTCCCCCTCCCTCCCTGCTGCTCCAGATCAGGTCAAGGAGATTAGCAGGGGCTATCCACACTATAGATGGAGATATATTTCCTACTACTGTACTGTACAATAACCAGGGTGGTGGTGTACTGGACATGTTATGTGTATGGGGATAATGTACAAAATAGAAAATGAACACATTTCAACATTTCTCCTTTAATTCCCCTGGTGAGGAAAGTGCCGGTCTAGTGATGGTTCTGTACTGCTGCTGCTCATTTCGTGGCAAAGTTTGCAAATAACAAATAATATATACAAATGATATACTTTCTCATAGTATACTTCTGCCAGGTAAGCCTAATATACAGTTAACATTTAATTGAGCAGGTTTTGGGTAAAGTATTTCTGTCAACACACAAGACGGGTATCACATCAACTGGCTACACACAGTGACAGACAAACACACGTGCCAGACAGACAGACGGGCAATATTGCTGGAAATGAATTGCCAGATATTGTGTTAGGTTTGGCTTTTTAATCCAATAGTGGCTAACCAGGGGTGGGATAATGTCAATGTTGCTTTGATTAGATAGTAGCTGGGAGCTTGCAATGTCTGTTACTTGTGAGATTTGTTTATGACAGTTTGCGGTAGAACACGTGAAAATTGCATGTACTTTGAGAATTGTTTGGCGAGCCACACATCTCTGGGCTGCGATCGACCCTGCTGGAGACCCCTGATGTAGAATGTATCCTCTCTAGTGTCTGACCAGATGAACAACTCACTTAGACTGCATGCTGTAAACAGTGCTTCATACTAACTGGTGTATAGGGGTGTGGACAGGGAAACAGGGTGGACAGGGAGACATAGTGGACAGGGTGGACATGGTGGACAGGGGGACATAGTGGACAGGGTGGACAGGGAGACATGGTGGACAGGGAGACATGGTGGACAGGGTGGACAGGGAGACATGGTGGACAGAGAGACATGGTGGACAGGGAGACATGGTGGACAGGGAGACATGGTGGACAGGGAGACATGGTGGACAGGGAGACAGGGTGGACAGGGAGACATAGTGGACAGGGAGACATAGTGGACAGGGAGACATGGTGGACAGGGTGGACAGGGAGACATGGTGGACAGGGAGACAGGGTGGACATGGTGGACAGGAGAAAGGGGTGGACAGGGAAACAGAATGGACAGGGTGGACAGGGAAACAGGGTGGACATGGAGACATGGTGGACAGGGAGACATAGTGGACAGGGAGACATAGTGGACAGGGAGACATGGTGGACAGGGTGGACAGGGAGACATGGTGGACAGGGAAACAGAATGGACAGGGAAACAGGGTGGACAGGGAGACATAGTGGACAGGGTGGACATGGAGACATGGGAGACATGGTGGACAGGGAGACATGGTGGACAGGGAGACATGGTGGACAGGGTGGACAGGGAGACATGGTGGACAGGGAGACATGGTGGACAGGGTGGACAGGGTGGACATGGTGGACAGGAGAACAGAGTGGACAGGGAAACAGAATGGACAGGGAAACAGGGTGGACAGGGAGACATAGTGGACAGGGTGGACAGGGAGACAGGGTGGACAGGGAGACATGGTGGACAGGGTGGACAGGGAGACATGGTGGACAGGGAGACAGGGTGGACATGGTGGACAGGAGAAAGGGGTGGACAGGGAAACAGAATGGACAGGGAAACAGGGTGGACAGGGAGACATGGTGGACATGGTGGACAGGGAGACATGGTGGACATGGTGGACAGGGAGACATGGTGGACAGGGTGGACAGGGAGACATGGTGGACAGGGAGACATGGTGGATAGGGAGACATGGTGGACATGGTGGACATGGTGGACAGGGAGACATGGTGGACAGGGAGACAGGGTGGACATGGTGGACAGGAGAACAGGGTGGACAGGGAAACAGAATGGACAGGGAAACAGGGTGCACAGGGAAACAGAATGGACAGGGAAACAGGGTGGACAGGGAGACATAGTGGACAGGGTGGACATGGAGACATGGTGGACAGGGAGACATGGTGGACAGGGAGACATAGTGGACAGGGAGACATGGTGGACAGGGAGACAGGGTGGACATGGTGGACAGGAGAACAGGGTGGACAGGGAAACAGAATGGACAGGGAAACAGGGTGCACAGGGAAACAGAATGGACAGGGAAACAGGGTGGACAGGGAGACATAGTGGACAGGGTGGACATGGAGACATGGTGGACAGGGAGACATGGTGGACAGGGAGACATAGTGGACAGGGAGACATGGTGGACAGGGTGGTCAGGGAGACATGGTGGACAGGGAGACAGGGTGGACAGGGAGACAGGGTGGACAGGAGAACAGGGTGGACAGGAGAACAGGGTGGACAGGAGAACAGAGTGGACAGGAGAACAGGGTGGACAGTAGCAGTCATGTATTTCTGTGTTTGTACTGATGTTCTACCTCCTTCTTTAGAACGGTGGAATGGAGGGAGGGAACGACAACGACGGCAAGAAGCCCAAACGCCGTCCCCGGCCCGAACCCCTCTTCATCCCGCCTCCCAAGCCTGGCACCTTCATCGCCCCTCCTGTCTACTCCTGCATCACTCCCTACCAGAGCCACCTCCGCTCCCCTGTCCGGCTAATAGACAACCCCCTGACCATGCCGCCCTACACCCCCCCGCCCATCCTCAGCCCGGTGAGAGAGGGATCAGGTCTCTACTTTTCTACCTTCCTCTCCTCTGCTGCATCCAGCCAGGGTCTGCCTCCAGCCAGGGTCTGCCTCCAGCCAGGGTCTGCCTCCACCCAGGGTCTGCCTCCACCCATCACGCCCAAATCAGCCACACGCAGCCTGCTGCGATCCAGTGAGTACCACTATCTGGGGCCTACTGGGGTTGTAGTCCAAACCTACTCAACCCCCTGTGCTTCTGGGGGTTGTAGTCCAAACCTACTTAACCTGTTTCTTTTGGGGGTTTTAGTCCAAACCTGCTCAACCTGTGTCCTACTGGGGTTGTAGTCCAAACATACTCTACCTAGCTGGGTGCTTCTGGGGGTTGTAGTTCAAACATAGCCTACCGGAGTGCTACTGGGGTTTGCAGATGCCTTTGCACTGGTTTCCCCAGATCCAGATAAAGCTAAGATTATCTATTGAGCATGCTTTTTAGTCCAGGGCTAACCGGCCATTAGGATTTAAACAAGCTGTCATCAGAATGAACTGTAGCTGTGTGAGTTGGACCATAACTTTATTCCCTCATATAAACATTTCTTGAGTAATACGTATGAAGTAAGCTCACTTCCTCAAAATCTGCTGTACTAAATATTTTCTGTTGTAAGAAGAGATAAGAATAGTACATTTAACGGACAATTTTTTTGGTGTTGTGTTTTTCAGACAGCGTTGACATAACCCCACCTCTGCTCTCAACGATCGGTGAGGCCACTCCAGTCAGTATAGAACCGTGAGTACACACACACACACACACACACATACACACACACACACACACATACACACACACATACACACATACACACACACATACACACACATACACATACACACACACATACACACACACACACACACACACACACACACACACACACATACACATACACATACACACGAACACACACACGCACACACACACACGAACACACACACGAACACACACACACAACACACACACACGAACACACACACACACGAACACACACACGAACACACACACACACACACGAACACACACACGAACACACACACGAACACACACACACACACGAACACACACAGAACACACACAGAACACACACACACACAGACAGAACACACCACCCTCCATACTTCGAGCCTGAGAGGCTAAAGTACTTTTAAATAAAAATACTCTGAAATCAAAGTACTTTTAAATCAAAGTACTCTTAAATCAAAGTTAGAGTCAGAGAAGATATTCATCCAAGGCCAAACAACTAGTCAAATGGTACACTGTGTGTCTTTCTCAGTGATGGTGCTGAGTCTATTGATATGTGCTGTAGTAGAGGACTGTTTTTGTGTTAGCTATGAAAGGATAGATTGGGTGCTTTGGATCTGACCCAGTTAGCCTGTATCACGGTCCTGATTTTATTCACAAAGACAGAGGAGTGTGTGTGTGTGTGTGTGGGAGGTGGGGGAGTGGTGATTGCTTGGTGAGAGAAAAACAGGGTGCATTGTGGATTGTCTTCCCTTTCTTCCTCTCTCTGACTGGTAGCAGCTGGCTAGTAATCAGGCCGGCCGGGCGGGCCAGGCAGGGGTAACCTCCAGTGGGGATAAATCAGGTCTTTCAGCTGAGTCTAGAGCAACCAGCCTCCTCTGCTTCCTCTTCTTCCTCCTTAAACACCCCCCTCAAACCCCTGAGCAAGATCAGCTTACAGCAGGGGCCTGTTGATTAGTGTACAATGTAACAAAACCTTTTGCAGCGGGGAAACAAACACGATTGTTTCTTATTGGAAACGTCCATGTAGTCGTGAGCCAGATCAGCTTACAGCAGGGTCAGTTTAGGAGGCAAACTTTGTGAACGTTGCTGATAAAAATCAAATGAATAGAGCTGAAGTGATTCTTTATTCTACATCCACAGATGCTTGTTTGTTTTACCACAGAGACCTAATATATTTTTATCTGAACGTTCTACAACGTTGTGCCCTGCTGAACACACTCCAGCTAGCTCATTCTGGGAGGAGACCTGAACTGAGCTAGCAGGCTGCAGCCAGGTGCAATTAGAACACAGGGAGGGAGAAGGCTGAATAGTGTCTGCGTTCCAGGCTGTTTTCAAAGCTACCGTTATCTATCATTGGAGGGGTATCCTGGGGGTAACCTGATCGACCACTTTATCACCGTCCGTTTGCCTCAGTGCAGCAGACAGTTTTTTTTAAAATTATTAGCTGTGGGTTATTTCTGTAAACCAGCCGACCAAATCAATTCAAATCAAATGTTATTGGTCACATACACCTGGTTAGCAGATGTTATTGTGAGTCTAGCGAAATGTTTGTGCTTCTAAATCCGACAGTGCAGCAGTATCTAACAGGTAATATCTAATTCCACAACAAAACCTAATACACACAATCTAGTAAAGGAATGGGATGAGAATATATAAGTATAACATATATGGATGAGCAGCGACAGAGTTGCTAAGATGCAATAGATAGTAAAGAATAGATAGTGAAGGATACAGTATATACAGTGCCTTGCGAAAGTATTCGGCCCCCTTGAACTTTGCGACCTTTTGCCACATTTCAGGCTTCAAACATAAAGATACAAAACTATTTTTTTGTGAAGAATCAACATCAAGTGGGACACAATCATGAAGTGGAACGACATTTATTGGATATTTCAAACTTTTTTAACAAATCAAAAACTGCAAAATTGGCCGTGCAAAATTATTCAGCCCCCTTAAGTTAACACTTTGTAGCGCCACCTTTTGCTGTGATTACAGCTGTAAGTCGCTTGGGGTATGTCTCTATCAGTTTTGCACATCGAGAGACTGACATTTTTCCCCATTCCTCCTTGCAAAACAGCTCGAGCTCAGTGAGGTTGGATGGAGAGCATTTGTGAACAGCAGTTTTCAGTTCTTTCCACAGATTCTCGATTGGATTCAGGTCTGGACTTTGACTTGGCCATTCTAACACCTGGATATGTTTATTTTTGAACCATTCCATTGTAGATTTTGCTTTATGTTTTGGATCATTGTCTTGTTGGAAGACAAATCTCCGTCCCAGTCTCAGGTCTTTTGCAGACTCCATCAGGTTTTCTTCCAGAATGGTCCTGTATTTGGCTCCATCCATCTTCCCATCAACTTTAACCATCTTCCCTGTCCCTGCTGAAGAAAAGCAGGCCCAAACCATGATGCTGCCACCACCATGTTTGACAGTGGGGATGATGTGTTCAGGGTGATGAGCTGTGTTGCTTTTACGCCAAACATAACGTTTTGCATTGTTGCCAAAAAGTTCAATTTTGGTTTCATCTGACCAGAGCACCTTCTTCCACATGTTTGGTGTGTCTCCCAGGTGGCTTGTGGCAAACTTTGAATGACACTTTTTATGGATATCTTTAAGAAATGTCTTTCTTCTTGCCACTCTTCCATAAAGGCCAGATTTGTGCAATATACGACTGATTGTTGTCCTATGGACAGAGTCTCCCACCTCAGCTGTAGATCTCTGCAGTTCATCCAGAGTGATCATGGGCCTCTTGGCTGCATCTCTGATCAGTCTTCTCCTTGTATGAGCTGAAAGTTTAGAGGGACGGCCAGTTCTTTGTAGATTTGCAGTGGTCTGATACTCCTTCCATTTCAATATTATCGCTTGCATAGTGCTCCTTGGGATGTTTAAAGCTTGGGAAATCTTTTTGTATCCAAATTTTAAACTTCTTCACAACAGTATCTCGGACCTGCCTGGTGTGTTCCTTGTTCTTCATGATGCTCTCTGCGCTTTTAACGGACCTCTGAGACTATCACAGTGCAGGTGCATTTATACAGAGACTTGATTACACACAGGTGGATTGTATTTATCATCATTAGTCATTTAGGTCAACATTGGATCATTCAGAGATCCTCACTGAACTTCTGGAGAGAGTTTGCTGCACTGAAAGTAAAGGGGCTGAATAATTTTGCACGCCCAATTTTTCAGTTTTTGATTTGTTAAAAATGTTTGAAATATCCAATAAATGTCGTTCCACTTCATGATTGTGTCCCACTTGTTGTTGATTCTTCACAAAAAAATACAGTTTTATATCTTTATGTTTGAAGCCTGAAATGTGGCAAAAGGTCGCAAAGTTCAAGGGGGCCGAATACTTTCGCAAGGCACTGTACATATGAGATGAGTAATACGAGATATGTAAACATTCCACTAGTTAACTACATGTCTGGATAAGAACACTTATTCACATGATTTTTCTTTAAATAAAAAATTTACCTAAGTTATGAAAGCTTCCCTGTCAATCACAACAATATGATCTAGAATTGTAATAATGGAGGCTATGCTATAGCAGGACAGAGAGACTGCATATCATGCGCATTTCTGAAAGTGTCTCCCGTCTCTCCAACTGACCACTGGCTATACATTCTGTCATCTCAGGCGTATAAACATTGGTGTGAGGTACCAGGCAGAGGTACCAGAGCTAAGGCAGCGTTCAGCGGCCCAACAAGACCATCCCAAGGCTGAGCTGGTCTGGGCTCCTCTCCACGACCTGGAGGCTAAACCTGAAGACCAGGAGAGAGGTAATACACTAACAAAAGTATCAGCTAACTGTCCCACCAATAATACTGTCATTAACCAGGTTGGTATTATCCAATATAAATTAGTCAGTACATCAAGCATTCAGTAGTGATTTGAAGAACCCAGTGGAAAACATTTAGCTGATCATGCTACAGTATCTCAATCACAACCTCTCTTTCTCTCTCTCTCTCCCTCCCCCCTCTCTCTCCCCGTTCCCCCCACCCTCTCTCTCTCTTCAGTGGATGACCTCATGAACCTGGCGTGCTCAAGCGCTCTGCATGGCGGAGGGACCAATCAGGAGCTGGCTCTGCACTGCCTGTACGAGTGCAAGGGTGACATCATGGTGAGCAATGCATGATGGGTCATGATGACTGAAGAGGGATGACAGGGAGGGGTGGGGTGAGAGCTGGGTCGCATTCATTAGAACACATTGTAGCAAAATGGTTTGAAACTGAAAATGAAAAAGAGTGTTTAGGTGTTGACAGATTGTACCTTTGTTTGTGAGGGTTTTCTTCCATCTTGCGTGTACTGAACAGAGTACAATCTTGGCTTTGGTGGGTGGGATTTAACTGGACCCCGGCTGTGTTCCAATATCCATACCAGCATTTCTTGCTATACCACCACCGAATGCATGCACAATGCATTCAATTTTTTATGTTTTAATTTGAGCCATTTAGCACAGCACTCTCTACCACCAGCAAACACAAATGGTGTATGCTATGGTAAGGGTATTAGGGTGTATGGTATGGTAAGGGTATTAGGGTGTATGATATGGTAATGCTATTAGGGTGTATGGTATGCTATGGTTAGGGTATTAGGGTGTATGGTATGCTATGGTTAGGGTATTAGGGTGTATGGTATGCTATGGTAAGGGTATTAGGGTGTATGCTATGGTAATGCTATAAGGGTGTATGGTATGGTAAGGGTTTTAGGGTGTATGGTATGCTATGGTAAGGGTATTAGGTTGTATAGTATGCTATGGTAAGGGTATCAGGGTATATGGTATGGTAAGGGTATTAGGGTGTATGGTATGGTATGGTATGGTAAGGGTATTATGGTGTATGGTAAGGGTATTAGGGTGTATGGTATGGTAAGGGTATTAGGGTGTATGGTATGATAAGGGTATTATGGTGTATGGTATGGTAAGGCTATTAGGGTGTATGCAGTGGTGTAAAGTACAGAAGTACAAATCATTTAAAGTACTACTTAAGTCGTTTTTGGGGTTACTTGTAACGGTCTTCTTCCTCCTCTGACGAGGAGTAGTAGGAAGGATCGGAGGACCAATGCTCAGCGTGGTAAGTGTTACTTTTAATAGAACACAGAAAAATACAAAATAACAACGTGAAATAACAAAAACCCGTATGGGTCATGCCCTGACCATACTAAAACAAAGACAACCCACCCAACTCACGCCCTGACCATACTAAAACAAAGACAACCCACCCAACTCACGCCCTGACCGTACTAAAACAAAGACAACCCACCCAACTCACGCCCTGACCGTACTAAAACAAAGACAACCCACCCAACTCACGCCCTGACCATACTAAAACAAAGACAACCCACCAAACTCACGCCCTGACCATACTAAAACAAAGACAACCCACCCAACTCACGCCCTGACCATACTAAAACAAAGACAACCCACCCAACTCACTCCCTGACCATACTAAAACAAAGACAACCCACCCAACTCACGCCCTGACCATACTAAAACAAAGACAACCCACCCAACTCACTCCCTGACCATACTAAAACAAAGACAACCCACCCAACTCACGCCCTGACCATACTAAAACAAAGACAACCCACCCAACTCACTCCCTGACCATACTAAAACAAAGACAACCCACCCAACTCACGCCCTGACCATACTAAAACAAAGACAACCCACCCAACTCACGCCCTGACCATACTAAAACAAAGACAACCCACCCAACTCACGCCCTGACCATACTAAAACAAAGACATAACAAAAGAACTAAGGTCAGAACGTGACAGTACTTTACTATTTAGATTTTTGACTACTTTTAGTTCACTACATTCTTGAAAAAAATATTTATCTTTTTACTCCATACATTTACCTTGACACCCAAAAGTACTCGTTACATTAAGAATGCCTAGTAGGACAGGAAGATGGTCCAATTCACGCATGTTTCAACAGAACATCCCTGGTCGTCCCTACTGCCTCTGATCTGGTGGCCTCACTAAACACACAGGCTTAGTTGGTAAATAATGTCTGAATGTTAGAGTGTGCCCCTGGCTATCTGTAAATTCCAAAAACAAGAAAATGGTGCCATCTGGTTTGCTTAATAGGAATTTATAATGATTAATAAGGAATTTGAAATTATTTAAACTTTTACTTTTGATACTTACAGTGAGGGAAAAAAGTACTTGATCCCGTTTGCCCACTGACAAAGAAATGACCAGTCTATTTTTTAGTGGTAGGTTTATTTGAACAGTGAGAGACAGTGAGGGAAATAAGTATTTGACCCCCTCTCAATCAGAAAGATTTCTGGCTCCCAGGTGTCATTTATACAGGTAACGAGCTGAGATTAGGAGCACACTCATAAAGGGAGTGCTCCTAATCTCAGTTTGTTACCTGTATAAAAGACACCTGTCCACAGAAGCAATCAATCAATCAGATTCCAAACTCTCCACCATGGCCAAGACCAAAGAGCTCTCCAAGGATGTCAGGGACAAGATTGTAGACCTACACAAGGCTGGAATGGGCTACAAGACCATCGCCAAGCAGCTTGGTGAGAAGGTGACAACAGTTGGCGCGATTATTGCAAATGGAAGAAACACAAAAGAACTGTCAATCTCCCTCGGCCTGGGGCTCCATGCAAGATCTCACCTCGTGGAGTTGCAATGATCATGAGAACGGTGAGGAATCAGCCCAGAACTACACGGGAGGATCTTGTCAATGATCTCAAGGCAGCTGGGACCATAGTCACCAAGAAAACAATTGGTAACACACTAGGCCGTGAAGGACTGAAATCCTGCAGCGCCTGCAAGTTCCCCCTGCTCAAGATAGCACATATACATGCCCGTCTGAAGTTTGCCAATGAACATCTGAATGAATCAGAGGACAACTGGGTGAAAGTGTTGTGGTCAGATGAGACCAAAATTGAGCTCTTTGGCATCAACTCAAATCCCATAGAAAATCTGTGGAGGGAGCTGAAGGTTCGAGTTGCCAAACATCAGCCTCGAAACCTTAATGACTTGGAGAAGATCTGCAAAGAGGAGTGGGACAAAATCCCTCCTGAGATGTGTGCAAACCTGGTGGCCAACTACAAGAAACATCTGACCTCTGTGATTGCCAACAAGGGTTTTGCCACCAAGTACTAAGTGCAGAGGGGTCAAATACTGATTTCACTCATTAAAATGCAAATCAATTTATAACATTTTTGACATGCGTTTATCTGGATTTTGTTGTTGTTATTCTGTCTCTCACTGTTCAAATACACCTACAAATAAACCTACCTGGTTAAATAAAGGTGAAATAAGGGTATTAGGGTGTATGGTTTGGTAAGGGTATTAGGGTGTATGGTTTGGTAAGGGTATTATGGTGTATGCTTTGGTAAGAGTATTAGGGTGTATGGTTTGGGAAGAGTATTAGGGTGTATGGTTTGGCAGGGGTTTTAGGGTGTATGGTTTGGTAAGGGTATATGGTTTGGTAAGGGTATTAGGGTGTATGGTTTGGTAAGGGTATTAGGGTGCATGGTATCGTAAGGGTATTGGGGTGCATGGTATTAGGGTGTATGGTTTGGCAGGGGTTTTAGGGTGTATGGTTTGGTAAGGGTATATGGTTTGGTAGGGGTATTAGGGTGCATGGTTTGGTAAGAGTTTTAGGGTGTATGGATTGGTAAGGTTATATGGTTTGGTAAGGGTATTAGGGTGTATGGTTTGGTAAGGGTATATGGTTTGGTAGGGGTATTAGGGTGCATGGTTTGGTAAGGGTTTTAGGGTGTATGGTTTGGTAAGGGTGTATGGTTTGGCAGGGGTTTTAGGGTGTATGGTTTGGTAAGGGTATATGGTTTGGTAGGGGTATTAGGGTGCATGGTTCGGTAAGGGTTTTAGGGTGTATGGTTTGGTAAGGGTATATGGTTTGGTAAGGGTATTAGGGTGTATTATAAGGTATTACGGTGCATGGTATCGTAAGGGTATTGGGGTGCATGGTATCGTAAGGGTATTAGGGTGTATGGTTTGGTAAGGGTATTAGGGTGTATTATAAGGTATTAGGGTGCATGGTATCGTAAGGGTATTGGGGTGCATGGTATCGTAAGGGTATTAGGGTGTATTATAAGGTATTAGGGTGCGTGGTATTGTAAGGGTATTGGGGTGCATGGTATCGTAAGGGTATTAGGGTGTATGGTTTGGTAAGGGTATTAGGGTGTATGGTTTGGTAGGGGTATTAAGGTGTATGGTTTGGTAAGGGTGTATGGTATGGTAAAGGTATTAGGGTGTATGATATGGTATTAGGGTGCATGGTATCGTAAGGGTATTGGGGTGCATGGTATCGTTAGGGTGTATGGTTTGGTAAGGGTATTAGGGTGTATGGTTTGGTAGGGGTATTAAGGTGTATGGTTTGGTAAGGGTGTATGATATGGTATAGGTATTAGGGTGTATGATATGGTATTAGGGTGTATGATATGGTAAAGGGTATTAGGGTGTATGATATGGTATTAGGGTGTATGATATGGTATTAGGGTGCATGGTATCGTAAGGGTATTGGGGTGCATGGTATCATTTGGTAAGGGTATTGGGGTGTATGGTATCGTAAGGGTATTGGGGTGCATGGTATCGTTTGGTAAGGGTATTACGGTGTATGGTTTGGTAAGGGTGTATGATATGGTAAAGGTATTAGGGTGTATGATATGGTATTAGGGTGTATGATATGGTAAAGGGTATTAGGGTGTATGGTATGGTATGGTAAAGGTATTACGGTGTATGGTATGGTAAGGTATTAGGGTGTATGGTATGGTAAGGTATTAGGGTGTATGGTATGGTAAGGGTATTACGGTGTGTGGTATGGTATGGTAAGGGTATTAGGGTGTGTGGTATTGTCGTGTCTTTATCATTAAATGAAGACTTAGTTTTTATCAAAGATTCTCTGTAATTAGTATTACGCGATTAAACTGATTAATCATGTAACTGTAATTAACTAGGAAGTCGGGGCACCAAGGAAAATATTCAGATTACAAAGTTATAATTTTTCAGATGTTTTATATTTGATCAATTTGTCTTCGAATTAATGAATTATTTACTTTACCTCACGTTAGTCTCATTCCAAACGTCAAAAATTGTTGGTTATCTGCACGAACCCAGTCTTCACTATGAGTCATCCATACATCAATTGTCTTAAATCATTTATTTACTAACTAAGTAATTCCCAGAAATGCATAAACAAACAGTTGATAGTTACAAGGAAATGATATCGGAGTTTCCCTAGTGGGATGAACCGGTATCGCGGCTTGGTGTACAAAAGGGAAGTGGGGGTCGACTGAGATAAGACAACACACAGTTGATAATTATAACAATTGAAATGCTAATCCTTTGCACATGAACGCTCACTCATTCGGGAACAATTGCGATCAATATATATATATATTTACGCTCAGTGTGTCGTCGGGGTCTCTGCTGAAAAGTTTGTTTCTGTTGGAGAGTTCCGGTCCTCTCTCTCTGTCGTGGTTAGAGTGGTTAGCTCAAAGTGACATTCATTCATGTCGTTATGGATAGATGTTTCGGCGGTTGTCGTTCTTCACATTCAATTATACTGGATTCCTAGCTGCAGACTAGTAATTAATATCAAAGACTTGTTCTTATTCTGTCGGTATCGATAGTCTAAGAGTTTAACCACGTGGTATGGTTAAAAGATTCAGCCATTTGGTCTCAAACCTTGGCCCTCTTGTTATCGAGGTAAGCTGGGCTGCAACCTTTGTCCTCTCCGGATTGAGAGAAAACATGGTCTGTTGAGAACTTCTCAAAGTTGGGGTTTTATTCGGGAGTTAGCCTGTGCCAGGATGCCCGACCCTAACTGGGCTCATGGGCGGTCCTCTGATTTTGTTAAACTCAAAAGGGAGTTGGAGTTTCCTTCATTAAACAGTCCAAAATCACATTACACAATTGTACAAACAGTATCATCCCTCACTCATTCATCTTATACATCAATTAGATGTAAACCTCATATCTGAGGCTATTATATAAACAGAATTATGGTAATGTGGCTGCACCATCTCCCATGAGCCTCACCAAATTGTAACAAACGGACCAGTTCGTAGCTTGATTCTTAACCGATCTTTTATACCTTCTCCGGAACGTAAACGTTGTTTGGACCTTTTGTGTGGAAGAAATTCCTTTGTTCTCCATGAAAATTCACTCTGTCTCTATACTGTGGCCATGAGGGGATAATCTCCTCCTGGAATTTACGACCTCTCTCTGACCACAGCAGCCTGTGTGTAGGAGGCAGAGAGAGGGGGATGGGGCTTGCTGTACCCAAAGAGGGCAACGTCATGACAATATGGTAAAGGTATTAGGGTGTATGGTATGGTAAGGGTATTAGGGTGTATGATATGGTAAAGGGTATTGGGGTGTATGATATGGTAAAGGTATTAGGGTGTATGGTATGGTAAAGGGTATTAGGGTATATGGTATGGTAAAGGTATTAGGGTGTAGGGTATGGTAAAGGGAATTAGGGAGTATGGTAAAGGGTATTAGGGTGTATGGTAAAGGTATTAGGGTGTATGGTATGGTAAAGGTATTAGGGTGTATGGTATGGTAAAGGTATTAGGGTGTATGGTATGGTAAATGTATTAGGGGTGGAGGAATTGTTAGTTTTGTCACTCAGCAAAGTTAACTACTGTGTATATAACATGTAACAGATGTGGTGCAGCACAGTGGCAAGTGAGTTCACTATTCCTGCTAGTAGCCATCTTCTCCTTGAATCTATGTGTTGTTTTGTTATCAGATATGCTCAGTGCTCCATCTTCCCAATGTAGAAAACACTTACACATACACTGATACAGTAGACACACACATGCTGACACACTGGAGTAAAGGTCATGTATGGGGCCTTGGGCAGAAACACAGCAATGTGTTCAATGAGAGAGATATAGAGAGAGAGGCAGTGAGCTAGAGGGGGTGAGATAAAGAGAAAGATAGAGGAAGATGGCCTATACTAGTGGCTTCAGCTTGCTGCATTTAGCCATGTTGTTGTCAAGGAGACAGAGAGTGGCTGTCAGTGTGTGAAGTGCTCTCTCCCCCTCTGTCTCAGCAGCAGGAGGCATGTTGCTCTCTTACAGTATATCTCCCAGTTCATCCCCTCATTATTAGGGACAGATCAGCCTCTCAATATCCAATAGAACTCTGATCAGTGTCCTGTGTGTGCTCCAGCCAAGTAAACCTGGATTTGAAGTATTGCTCGGAGACTCATAAGCTGTTGCAAAAAAATATTTAAAAAACAGGACATTTTTCATGTATTAGTCTTCAGAGTTAATTTGATTTGTTGTTTTTGGTTTTCAGGAAGCGTTGGCCCTCCTGCTATTGAAAAACCCCATCTTCCCAAAGAACCACCGTCTAGGATACTACCACTACTCCGGTTGGTCAAGACAGAGAACTAGGGTTGCAAAATACTGATCACTTTTCTGAAAGTCCCAGGTTTTCCAGAAATCCTGGCTGTAAAATTCCAGGAATCAGGAGGGAAAAGCAGAAAATCCCTAAACCTCTAACTAGGATTTCTGGAAAACCTGGGACTTTTTAAAAAAGTTACAGAAGTTCTACAACCCTACATATAAGACTTTATATCTGTACAGTATTATGTCTATGGTTACTACGTCGCTCTCTCCTCTGGCTCTTACTTTGTTTCTAAGTCACTCTGTGGGTAGTCTACTCTTCCTGCAGACAAGCCTCGGTGCAGAACTCTCTGTGGGTTGTCTACTCTTCCTGCAGACAAGCCTCGGTGCAGAACTCTCTGTGGGTACTTTTACGAAATTAGAATAATCAAACTTCACTGGGTTATGTCAAAGTGCATTCCTGCAGGCATGCCTGTGCTGTCTGAATACTTGTATGAGTCCTTTTCTCCTCCCCTCTAGTAACAGGGATGAGCTCCAGAGCCCCCCTCAGCCTTAAACAATGGCAGCTGAAGGGAGGGGAGGTGCTAGCTGGTGGGGGATGGAGTGGGTGGAGGGGTGTGGGTCCGTGGAGAGAGGGGGGGGATTGGCTGTGGAAGGGAAACTGTGGAGGATTGAGAGTGTCGCTGGGGGTGATGGGAGCGGAGTGAGAGGTAGAGTGGGAGAGGAGAGGGTGGAGGGGGGTATTGGGTTTGTGGCGTTTGGTTAATCCCAAGCAGAGGACAGAGAACCATTGTTTGTCCAACTAGTGTGTGTGTGTCCACCCTGTGCATACAGAAGCAGACAGTCACAGTCACCAGTCAATGTCTGTCCGTCTAATTCCCCACCACTCTTTTGTCTGTTTTTTCTCTTTCTCTCTCTCTTTCTTTCTCTCTCATTTTCTCTCATTCTCGCTCTCTCTCAGGGTCAGACAGCTGGACCCCAGTAGAGAGAAGTTGCTTTAACAAAGGGATCGCTGCCTATAAGAAAGACTTCTTCATGGTCCAGAAACTGGTATGTACCAGTCCATGTACAGTACCAGTCAAACGTTTGTACACACATACTCATTCTAGTGTTTTTAGTTTTTATATTTTCTACATTGTAGAATAATAGTGAAGACATTTACAACGATGAAATAACAGATATAGAATCATGTAGTAACCAAAAAGTGTTAAAAAAATCTAAATATATTGTAACGACCCTGGGTTTATAAGCGCGGAAATCGACTCTGCCACACGAGCATGCTTTTCCGGCACAGCGCCAGACCTCGGGCTCGAAGGTTGAGGGTTCGAGACCTGCTCCCTGCTGTTTCATTACAATATTTTATATTTGAGATTCTTCAAAGTTGCTACCGTTTGCCTTGATGACAGCTTTGCACACTTTTGGCATTCTCTCAACCATCTTCATGAGGTAGTCACCTGGAATGCATTTCAATTAACAGGTGTGCCTTGTTGAAAGTTAATTGAATTTGTTTGAGCCAATCAGTTGTGTTGTGACAAGGTAGGGTTGGTATACAGAAGACAGCCCTATTTGGTAAAATACCAAGTCCATATTATGGCAAGATCCAGAGTTACCTCTGCTGCAGAGGATACGTTCGTTAGAGTTACCAGCCTCAGAAATTGCAGCCCAAATAAATGCTTCACAGAGTTCAAGTAACAGACAAATCTCAACATCAACTGTTCAGAGGAGATTGCATGAATCAGGCCTTCATGATCGAATTGCTGCAAAGAAACCACTACTAAAGGACACCAATAAGAAGAAGAGACTTGCTTGGACCAAGAAACACAAGAAATGGACATTAAACCAGTGGAAATCTGTCCTTTTTGGTTCCAACCATCGTGTCTTTCTGAGACGCCGAGTATGTGAACGGATGATCTCCGCATGTGTGGTTCCCACCGTGAAGCATGGAGGAGGAGGTGTGATGGTATGGGCTGCAAGAGTGACAATGAGAATACACAAGTCAACTGAGGGTTTTGATAAATCTGTTCCCATTCAGAATTCCTATGTGATTACTGTAATATGATGAAAGGTTACTTAATAAATCCTCTCTAGGGTATGTGGGACGCTAGCATCCCACCTGGCCAACATGCAGTGAGATTGCAGAGCGCCAAATTCAAATACAGAAATACTCATTATAAAAATTCAGAAAATATACAACTATTTTACATAGGTTTAAATATTAACTTCTTGTGAATCCAACCACGGTGTCAGATTTTTTAAATGCTTTACGGTGAAAGCATACCTTACGATTATTTGAGAACATCGCCCAGCAGGCTAATCATTACAAACAGTAACCAGCCAAGTAGAAGAGTTACACAAGTCAGAAATAGAGATACAATTAATCACTTACCTTTGATGATCTTCATATGGTTGCACTCAGAAGGCAATCATTTATTTAATAAATGTTCCTTTTGTTTGATAAAGTCTCTCTTTATTTTTTCCAAAAACCTCTGTTTTGTTTGCGTGTTTTCTTCAGTAATCCACAGGCTCAAATGCAGTCACAACAGGCAGACAAAAAAATCCTAATTGTATCCGTAAAGTTCATAGAAACATGTCAAACGATGTTTATATTCAATCCTCAGGTTGTTTTTAGCCTAAATAATCGATAATATTTCAACCGGACAATAACGTCGTCAATATAATCTGTGACACGGCGCGCATGAAAAAGCTCTGTGACACGGCAGTGTCCACTCATTCAGAGTGGTCTTACTCCCTCATTTTTCAGAATACAAGCCTGAAACGATTTCTAAAGACTGTTGACATCTAGTGGAAGGCATAGGAACTGGAATTTGAGTCCTAAGTCAATGGATACTGTAATGGCATTGAATAGAAAACTACAACAAACTACTACTTCCTGAATGGATTTTTCTCAGGTTTTCACCTGCCAAATCAGTTCTGTTATACTCACAGACACTATTTTAGCAGTTTTGGAAACGTCAGAGTGTTTTCTATCTCAATCTACCAATTATATGCATATCCTATCTTCTGGGCCTGAGTAGAAGGCAGGGAAAAGGCAGGGAAAAGGCTTGAATCGCCGTCCGGGAGATCAGGAAATAGGTTGATAACAGGAAACCCGATAGGCTGAAGTACAGGCAGGGAATAGGCAAAAGGCTTCGCTAGTAAGGCAGGCAAAAACTATCATACACAGGAGGAGTAAATCACTGGAAAAACAGAGCTCCGAAAGACGTGTCACAAAACAAACAATACCTCACAGTGATGGAGTGCAAAGAACTGAACTAAATAGTGTGTGATAATGACATACAGGTGTGTGAACAGGTGATCAGAATTCAGGTGATTGGGATCTGGAGGGTGAGCTGCATTCAGGGGATCTATGTGTTTGAGAGTGTGAGTTGGAAGCAGACGTTACAGATACATTAGTCGACAATACAAAATAGAGATTTAAAAGCCACATGGTGGACCACTCAAATAGAGTTTTGAGACTCTATAAGCAGGAAAACACAGTACAGTATGTTAAAACATGTACTAGGCGTAGATATGAAGTGTCTGTTGATGTGTCTGTGTCTGGTGGTTCAGGTAAGCACTAAGACGGTGGCTCAGTGTGTGGAGTTCTACTACAGCTATAAGAGGCAGGTGAAGACGGGTCGGAACGGAGCTCTGATCTACGGAGACATGGACCCACCTGAGAGCAGGAACACTGAGGAGGAGCTGGACCACAAGGTGAGTTGATTGACTACCTACAAAAGGATGTTATAACACATTCACAAGCACTACGTAAGCATTTACAGATTCTATAAACAATCCATCCCTTTACCAACAGATACAACACTACATAAGCAATCTTTGTACAATAATTATTATCTTCAATGTTCCCTCCAAAAAAATGTAGGTCTGCTGAGTGCAAACTTGAAAATTCTGTACAACTTCCGGCGCGTGTTTAATGTGAACACTGAGGCTGTACCCGCTTTAAGTTACAGTTTTAAACGTGGCCATGTGGGCTACTGTGGCAATTTTATCATAATGTTGGCCTACCAATGAGGCCTACCCTCAAAAGCAATGGAGAAAATGCATGCCATAACATTTTAACATGGAAATAGCTGTTCTATCATTTAGCCTACATTAGCAGCCAATGTGTGGTGTCAATGTAGGCCTACATTCCATATGACTTTTGAAAGAAACATGCAGGGCTTGACATGAACCTGTTTATCCACTTGTCCTTCAGATAAGGAGGTGACTGAAAATGTTGTTGCGTTGTTTGATACCAGAAACCACTTTACAAAATAAAATGCATTATTATTCCCACACCATTATTACAGAGAATCAGACTAATTATACTACCCTCTGCCTATTGGCTACTTAGCTTATTCAAGCCTGTCTCAAAAATAAAACACTGCCCCTTTAAGACACACAAAAAAACTATAACTGGCTCACTTTTCTAAGATGGGTAGAAATGTACACATTTTATGCTCTTGCAGGAAGCAATCACTCCTCCATTGCTGACTACAAATGATCTATAACCGGGCTAATAATTCAGTAACTAGCAAAGGATATGAACAGATGAACAAATGTGCACATGTTGCTACATGTAGCTCTCTCTTTGATCTCAAAACAAGCACATCTACAGATGACCGCTCATGCTGTAAACACAGTCCAGATCAAAGTGAATGGCACAGATCCATATATGGCAATGGTCTATTTGCATATAGGCCTACTGCAGCTCTGATTGGTTATGGCACACCGGTCTATGAAGAGTACAGGCCTGACTTGTGCCTGTCAATAGAATCCGACTCCGATGCGTTCTGCCTACAACAAAATCTTTTGCATAGTTAGTTTTGCATTCTAAAGTATTTTATAGTTTGTTTCGGTATGTTCCATTGAAAGTGGCTAATATTGTGTTGATTCTATCACAATTCCAACAGTAAAGGGAAACATTTATAGTGTTAACTGACGGGGAAAACTCTAGAAAGTTCAGTAAAGTTCAATATCGTGCTTCTCTGCGCGGTCTGATATTTCTTCTGCACGGCAGTCCCGAGGGAACATTGCTTATCTTTCTCCTTCTCTCTCTCTCTTTCTCTCTCTCTCTCTCTCTCTCTCTCTCTCTCTCTCTTTCTCTCTCTCTCTCTCTCTCTCTCTCTCTCTCTCTCTCTCTCTCTCTCTCTATTTCTCTCGCTCTCTCGCTCTCTCTCTTTCTCTCTCTCTTTCTCTCTCTCTCTCTCTCTCGCTCTCTCTCGCTCTCTCTCTCGCTCTCAGAGCTGTCAGAGATTAGAATCTCGGAAGGAAGAGGAAGACAACAGGAATTGGGAGGGGTCAGTTGACAGGAAGCACCGGGGCTCCAGTCCAAGCAGGGTGACACAGACGTTACAGGCCACAGAGAACGTGAGTGGGAGTTTCAGGGGGACAGTGTGTGTGTCTGTGTGTTGGAACGGAGGAGACGCTGACTAGAAGATGAATGAGCATTTTCATGGCTGTATGTGTTATGTTTATTCTTGTGTAATCAACACTGATGCCCCCATGCAGTAAACAACATTTGCACTTTTGAACGTGCCTTAACTGAGTTCACAGTAGGATAGTGGATAGGGAAACCAAGCTGCAGTGTTGTTAAGTGTGTTGCTCTCTAGTGGCTAAACACTGAACAGCTGACTTGGCTGGCTTCCTCTCTCCCCATGTTGCGTAATTTCACTCTGTCAGCAAACGATGACTCATAAAACTGACCCCATTCCCCATTTTCTGCAGTTAGTTGGGTGACCTGGCAGAAAGCTATGGTTTTAAAAGGTGGCCTCTTGAGCTTTGGTGGAACATTGAGCTTTGTTATGTTTTGTATGGTCTGATGTAACAATGTGTCAAAAACAAGCCTTATATTGATTGTATTGAGTGTATTTTGTACTAACCAGGTACGCAATGTTCAGGTTAGTTTGGCTCTAGCTGGGAGGTGTGTGAGTGTGTGTGCAAAGCAGTTGACAAGATACTACTCTGACAGTGATCAGCTGTCATGCGCAGCTTGGCAATGTGGAGGAGAAGGTGTTTTTTGTATGCATGCCTGTGACCTTGCATCTATGATCTTTTGAATGCTTAAATAATGTTGCAAATTAAGTATGTAAATGTGTGTGCAGGCTGGAGCGGTCCTGGTGCTGAAGACACAGGAGGATGTGAGGAGAGACCAGATGTCTTCCCGGGTCAGTCACCCCCCTCAGCCCTCTCCCAGCGCCCCCTCGAAACCACGGCCGCCTCCCAAGACCATATCAGGGACCAAGGGCCCCGCCGGACCAGAGGGAGAGTTCCCTTGCAAGAAATGTGGCAGGTAAGTGTCTGAGACATGTCTTAGAATAGAAGGTCTTAGATGGCTATAGGCAGAGCAACATGGTGCCATCAACTGTCAAAGATGGCCCATCTCTCTATGTGGTTCTATGGCTAAAGGTACATGGAAGCTCAGTTGGTTTCTGGTTAAAGGTATTTGGAAGCTCAGTTGGTTTCTGGTTAAGGGTACTGTATTTGGAAGCTCAGTTGGTTTCTGGTTAAAGGTACATGGAAGCTCAGTTGGTTTCTGGTTAAAGGTACTGTATTTGGAAGCTCAGTTGGTTTCTGGTTAAAGGTACTGTATTTGGAAGCTCAGTTGGTTTCTGGTTAAAGGTACTGTATTTGGAAGCTCAGTTGGTTTCTGGTTAAAGGTACTGTATTTGGAAGCTCAGTTGGTTTCTGGTTAAAGGTACTGTATTTGGAAGCTCAGTTGGTTTTTGGTTAAAGGTACTGTATTTGGAAGCTCAGTTGGTTTCTGGTTAAAGGTACTGTATTTGGAAGCTCAGGTGGTTTCTGGTTAAAGGTACTGTATTTGGAAGCTCAGTTGGTTTCTGGTTAAAGGTACTGTATTTGGAAGCTCAGTTGGTTTCTGGTTAAAGGTACTGTATTTGGAAGCTCAGTTGGTTTCTGGTTAAAGGTACTGTATTTGGAAGCTCAGTTGGTTTCTGGTTAAAGGTACTTGGAAGCTCAGTTGGTTTCTGGTTAAAGGTACTGTATTTGGAAGCTCAGTTGGTTTCTGGTTAAAGGTACTGTATTTGGAAGCTCAGTTGGTTTCTGGTTAAAGGTACTGTATTTGGAAGCTCAGTTGGTTTCTGGTTAAAGGTATTTGGAAGCTCAGTTGGTTTCTGGTTAAAGGTACTGTATTTGGAAGCTCAGTTGGTTTCTGGTTAAAGGTACTGTATTTGGAAGCTCAGTTGGTTTTTGGTTAAAGGTACTGTATTTGGAAGCTCAGGTGGTTTCTGGTTAAAGGTACTGTATTTGGAAGCTCAGTTGGTTTCTGGTTAAAGGTACTGTATTTGGAAGCTCAGGTGGTTTCTGGTTAAAGGTACTGTATTTGGAAGCTCAGTTGGTTTCTGGTTAAAGGTACTGTATTTGGAAGCTCAGTTGGTTTCTGGTTAAAGGTACTGTATTTGGAAGCTCAGTTGGTTTCTGGTTAAAGGTACTGTATTTGGAAGCTCAGTTGGTTTCTGGTTAAAGGTACTTGGAAGCTCAGTTGGTTTCTGGTTAAAGGTACTGTATTTGGAAGCTCAGTTGGTTTCTGGTTAAAGGTACTGTATTTGGAAGCTCAGTTGGTTTCTGGTTAAAGGTACTGTATTTGGAAGCTCAGTTGGTTTCTGGTTAAAGGTATTTGGAAGCTCAGTTGGTTTCTGGTTAAAGGTACTGTATTTGGAAGCTCAGTTGGTTTCTGGTTAAAGGTACTGTATTTGGAAGCTCAGTTGGTTTTTGGTTAAAGGTACTGTATTTGGAAGCTCAGGTGGTTTCTGGTTAAAGGTATTTGGAAGCTCAGGTGGTTTCTGGTTAAAGGTACTGTATTTGGAAGCTCAGTTGGTTTCTGGTTAAAGGTACTGTATTTGGAAGCTCAGTTGGTTTCTGGTTAAAGGTATTTGGAAGCTCAGTTGGTTTCTGGTTAAAGGTACTGTATTTGGAAGCTCAGTTGGTTTCTGGTTAAAGTTACGGTATTTGGAAGCTCAGTTGGTTTCTGGTTAAAGGTACGGTATTTGGAAGCTCAGTTGGTTTCTGGTTAAAGGTATTTGGAAGCTCAGTTGGTTTCTGGTTAAAGGTATTTGGAAGCTCAGTTGGTTTCTGGTTAAAGGTATTTGGAAGCTCAGTTGGTTTCTGGTTAAAGGTATTTGGAAGCTCAGTTGGTTTCTGGTTAAAGGTATTTGGAGGCTCAGTTGGTTTCTGGTTAAAGGTACTGTATTTGGAAGCTCAGTTGGTTTCTGGTTAAAGGTACTGTATTTGGAAGCTCAGTTGGTTTCTGGTTAAAGGTACTGTATTTGGAAGCTCAGTTGGTTTCTGGTTAAAGGTACTGTATTTGGAAGCTCAGTTGGTTTCTGGTTAAAGGTATTTGGAGGCTCAGTTGGTTTCTGGTTAAAGGTACTGTATTTGGAGGCTCAGTTGGTTTCTGGTTAAAGGTATTTGGATGCTCAGTTGGTTTCTGGTTAAAGGTACTGTATTTGGAGGCTCAGTTGGTTTCTGGTTAAAGGTATTTGGAGGCTCAGTTGGTTTCTGGTTAAAGGTACTGTATTTGGAGGCTCAGTTGGTTTCTGGTTAAAGGTATTTGGAGGCTCAGTTGGTTTCTGGTTAAAGGTACTGTATTTGGAGGCTCAGTTGGTTTCTGGTTAAAGGTATTTGGAGGCTCAGTTGGTTTCTGGTTAAAGGTACTGTATTTGGAGGCTCAGTTGGTTTCTGGTTAAAGGTACTTGCATATAAAAGAAACAGATTTGGATAAAGCTATTCCAATTGATTGATTGATTTGGATAAAGCTATTCCAATTGATTGATTGATTTGGATAAAGCTATTCCAATTGATTGATTGATTTTGGATAAAGCTATTCCAATTGATTGATTGATTTGGATAAAGCTATTCCAATTGATTGATTGATTTGGATAAAGCTATTCCAATTGATTGATTGATTTGGATAAAGCTATTCCAATTGATTGATTGCAAAGTTTAAAACATCTGTCTATATTTTGCAGCAGGTTGACGTTTATTACCAGGAATTTTGCCCTTGAGGCAGAACTGAGCGATTTCTGCTTGTTGGGCCAGCTGCAAAGTCCAAATTGGATATATATATAAAAAATAAAATCATGACAAAAATGCAGTCTATGCAGCTTTTTGGTCTAAATTTAAGGTTAGGCATTAGGGTTAGCAGTGTGGTTAAGTTTAGGGTAAATGTTAGGTTTAAAATCAGATTTTATGACATTGTGTCTGTGCCAGCTAGTGACCACTCTGCAGAGCTGCCTCCAGGGCAAGATTCATGACAATAAATACCAACCTGCTGTTTTGCAAGTAGAAATTGTTTACTCTGAGAGTGAATCGTATGGACTAGTAGTAGTGATGTGTATTGTAAATTGGAGAAGAAACCTTGATCAAAGGGTACTGAGATATCGACAACATCTGCAGGATAACTGCCTTCTACTGGTTGGTTGGGATATGTTGAAATCTTGGAGATGTTGTTGGTTGCAAAAACACTGATTTGAGAAGCACTCCGAGCACTTTGTGTGCGTGGGTGAGTGTGTTTCTGTGTGTGCATGTGCGTGTATAACATAGTGAGAAGCACTCCGAACACTTTGTGTGTGTGGGTGAGTGTGTTTCTGTGTGTGCATGTGCGTGTATAACATAGTGAGAAGCACTCCGAACACTTTGTGTGTGTGGGTGAGTGTGTTTCTGTGTGTGCATGTGCGTGTATAACATAGTGAGAAGCACTCCGAACACTTTGTGTGTGTGGGTGAGTGTGTTTCTGTGTGTGCATGTGCGTGTATAACATAGTGAGAAGCACTCCGAGCACTTTGTGTGTGTGGGTGAGTGCGTTTCTGTGTGTGCATGCGCGTGTATAACATAGTGAGAAGTGCTCCTTGGTGGTTGTTTGAGCAGGAAGGAATAAAGCAAAGTTGGACAATTTTGATAGAAGAGCTCACCCTTAGCAACCGCAGTCCTGTTATTATCAACTGTCTCCTAGCAACTGAAACACAGCAGTGATATGGCATGCCATGCCCCCAGTCTATGCAGCTCTGCCCAGCGACTAACTGTGTATTAATTATCAACACGCCCATTATCCGGGTCCTCATTGGCCCATATACTGTAGACTACTCTGCAGTATTCTGCCTTATCATGGTGTTGCACTGCATACAATTCTAGATTCACCGTAGAAAAACCACGAGAGCAGACCTTCTCTTCTGCACAAGCACTGTATGGTTTGTGAACCTAGATTATGAAGTGAGGAAAACTGATATTTCATTTACACGTGGACAAATGTTTCTGTCATCTGGACTTCATCAGTTCTCCTTCCTTCAGATCCAAGGTTCACACACAGTACAGTGATTATGTAAAGACAATGTCTACACTCCTCGAATTGAAGTACGGACCCTATTTTTCTACACCAAACAATAAACCAACACCATACAGTGCTTGTCCACAGAAACGAAAGCTTACAATGAAGCCAACCCAGTCTTCTCTCAAACCTCTGTGCTTCTCCTCCTCCTCCTTCTCCCCTTAGGATCTTCTACAAGGTGAAGAGCCGCAGTGCCCACATGAAGAGTCACGCGGAGCAGGAGAAGAAGGCCGCAGCGCTGAGGCAGAAGGAGGCGGAGGAGAGGGCAGCGGCCCAGGCGGCAGCAGAGGCTGCAGCGTTACTGGCCGCCCGGCAGGACGGGGAACGGGAGGGGAACACAGCCGGAGGAGACAGCACAAACGATGACTCGTCTGAGGAAGATGATGATGAAGAGGAAGATGAGGACTGGCACTAAGACCATAGAGATAGAAAACGAGCCCACCCCACCTGTCTTTGCCATTATGGCAAGTGTACGCTCAATCTATCTGGCTTATACAGACAGACAGGCAGACAGACAGACAGACAGCCCTCTCCACGGTCAGGGTGAGCGGTAACAAACAGAACAGAGCAGAACTCTGAGGCCTCAGAACCCTAGCGCCCTCGAGTGTTCAGCTACGGCTCCTAACACTCAAGGGACATTTTACGCCCTCTTGTTACGCCCTCTTGTTACGCCCTCTTGTTACGCCCTCTTGTTACGCCCTCTAGTTACGCCCTCTTGTTACGCCCCCTTTACGCCCCCTTTTACGCCCTCAAGTTACGCCCTCTAGTTACGCCCTCTAGTTACGCCCTCTAGTTACGCCCTCTTGTTACGCCCCCTTTTACGCCCCCTTTTACGCCCTCTAGTTACGCCCTCTTGTTATGCCCCCATTTTACGCCCTCTAGTTACGCCCTCTTGTTACGCCCTCTTGTTACGCCCTCTAGTTACGCCCTCTAGTTACGCCCTCTAGTTACGCCCTCTAGTTACGCCCTCTAGTTACGCCCTCTAGTTACGCCCTCTAGTTACGCCCTCTTGTTACGCCCTCTTGTTACGCCCTCTTGTTACGCCCTCTAGTTACGCCCTCTTGTTACGCCCTCTAGTTACGCCCTCTAGTTACGCCCTCTAGTTACGCCCTCTAGTTACGCCCTCTTGTTACGCCCTCTTGTTACGCCTGCTTTAGCAGCGTTTCTCTCTGGGAAAAAACTGTCTTCATAAACAAACTGCTTTTTTTATTGTTTCATGGAACAGGATCTCCTATCTTGACACTTTCAGGGACAAGTTCTCTCACGCGTTTTCTCCCTCTTCCCTTTAACCTGCTTGTGAAGTGTTCAGGGGTTAACTCTCTCTCAGGCACACAGTAGGGTAGGAAAGAAAGCCATGCCATCTCTCTCTCTAACACCAATACTTTTCTTTCTCTTGTCTGCCATCCACCCCTGGCTTCTTCCTCTTCCTGTCAGCACTTTCAGCCAATCACAACACAGCACACAGACTCATCAGGTGGAAACTATATAGACACGCCCTCAGCCCAGCCTTTAAAAACTAGAATAGTTTGTGATGCCTGGCAATGCAAGACTACATGAACCACAATGCAACCCGGCTTGGCCACTGCTTTCTCTACTCTCTGATCCTCAGTTTGATATGTTATTATGAATAGAAGGACACCATATGAGTGATTGGGACCATGCAATATTGAAGTTGAAAGGACTTCCAGGTCATGAAAAGCCCAGATAGACTGATGTGGTGGTAACACCAAAGATGGTGGATAAATGAAGATTTCCTACTCAGGCAGTTTACCATTGAAAACAATTGTCAGTTCCAGTCTGCTTAAGGGGGTGGCCCTCCCATAGGCATCAATGCATTAGTAGCTGGGTCTGATCCGCTTCGTTCATTGACTGTACATGAACCAGAAAAAGTGGGATGTCTCACTTCTTCCGTCTCTCGTAACACTGCCTGTGTGGAGGCTTACCTATATGTGAAGGAAGGAACCATATAGAGAACAGAACACACATTGTTGTGCGAGTTTCTGCATTTTTCCTGTTTGGGACTTTTTCACTCACTCAAGGCTGTCAAAAGCTTGCACAGATGCGTCGGTCCTCAGTTCACCGAACTGGTTTCATCTTAGTTTCAAGTGCTGTTCTCAGTTGGATCCCTACCCTGATCACTTGTTTTATAGTCATCATGTGGTGTTTCTCCTCACTGTTGATGCCTTGGATGTTTTTAACACTTAATCTATGGATGAACGACAATCAATTTTACAAAGGTTCTTTTTATATCCAACGAAATACTGTTGCTTTTTTGCTTATTATATCAAATTGTTAATGTTGTTTTTTGTTAATAATATTGTTATTAATAATGTCACAGTTGTCTCTTGTATTATTGTGATTTTGGATTGTTTTTGCGGCAGGTTGCTTTGGAGATCTTTCTCATTTGACTGTAGTGTAGGGTTATTTAAGACATTGCTTTCGCTGTCTGTTTTGAACTGTGAGGTTTTAGAGTTACATCTAAAGACAGTCTGAGTAGAGAAGAGATGTGAAACAGAATTGTAAACGTGCAGTAGATAGAAGAACCACGTGATCCCTGATGACAACACCCCCTCTTATTCCTTGTGTCCAGATGTCACCCAAATTGAAAACGGTTTAGGTAAGGTAAGGGTAGGGGTTAAGGTTAGGGTTTAGGGTATGGACATCCCAAGGATTCTGGGAAAGCACTAACCACATCATTACGGCAGGAGGAAAGAGTGAGGAAAACATGATGATGATGTTGACTGTTGAATGATGTTGATTTGAATGGGTATGTCCATTCTATTTCTATAGAAAAGGATGTCTCTGTCTATCTGACTATCTTATTGTCGACATATCTCGTTCTGCCAAGCTCCATATCTCTATCTCTATTGCCTCCTCCAAGCGCCAGACCAGACTCTATCTGTCGCCAAGGCAACAAACGAGCAGGCTGAAGATTCTTCTCTTTAAGCAGTCAGCCACAGTGGGGAGCAGAGAGGAACAGCTCCAATTACCGGACCCAGCTAAACCTACCTGGGTACTATGCACTGTGTGTGTGTCAGAGGAGGCTGGCGGGGAGGGCTATAGGAGGACGGGCTCATTGTAATGGAATACATGGAACCGTATTAAACATTTACATTTGAGTCATTTAGCAGAAACATTTATCCAGAGCAACTTTCAGGAGCTATTAGGGTTAAGTTCCTTGCTCAAGGACACATCGACATATTTTTTGCCTAGTCAGCTCAGGAATTCCAACCAACAACCTTTTGGTTACCGGCCCAATGCTCTTACCTCCTAGACTACCTGCCACCACCAGAAACAACGTGTTTGACTCCATTCCAATGATTCCATTCCAGACATTACAAACAGCCCATACTCCTATAGCTCCTCCCACCAGCCTCTTTTGGTGTGTGTGTTTGTGAGTGAGTGATGTGTATGCATTCTGGAGTGTTTGTGAGTGTGTGATGTGTATGCATTCTGGAGTGTTTGTGAGTGTGTGATGTGTATGCATTCTGGAGTGTTTGTGAGTGTGTGATGTGTATGCATTCTGGAGTGTTTGTGAGTGTGTGATGTGTATGCATTCTGGAGTGTTTGTGAGTGTGTGATGTGTATGCATTCTGGAGTGTTTGTGAGTGTGTGATGTGTATGCATTCTGGAGTGTTTGTGAGTGTGTGATGTGTATGCATTCTGGAGTGTTTGTGAGTGTGTGGAATGCCGCTTGCAAGTTTGCTTTTTCTAGTCGAATATCACTCTGAAATATAATTTAGCCAGTAGAGAGAAGAGGTTTTATCCTGACTGTTCACTTTTGTAATCTCAATGTATCTCTCCTTACCCTTTTTTAAATGATTATTTTTCTCCCCACCACAAGATTGTCATGGGGAAGTGTTTGTTTTGACATGTTATTTTAATAGTGTAAAACAGAATTAAGGAGGAAGTTGAGGGAGGGCATGCCACGAATGCCAAGAAGCTGGAAGCCTTATTCACTTTCATTCAATTAGTTAAGGGAATAAAACACTTTACATTTTATTTACATTAAGAATATCTATGAATTAAACTCTATCAATGCATACTTTGTATGCTATTTTCCTATGGGGGTTCATTTCACACTAAGGATGTAAAATGGAATGGAATCTCAAGTGCTTTTTACTACAATGTAACTTATTTGGTTAAATTAGATTTGTACTACCTGTGTGTTTTTGTAATAAAAAATGGGGAAAGCACTGTTTATTAAAATGTTACAATACTCATGAAATAAGTGTTTTGGTCCTTTACAAAATGTGCTAGTATCTATAAGCTGACATGTTATGGGTCCAGGTTATTAGACTAAGTCCATAGAGTCACTGTTTCATTCAGTGTGTGTCTGGCTCCAGGGTAACGTTTTCTCTAGGTGCAGATCTAGGATCAGCTTCCCCTCTGCCAATCTTCACCCCAACCATTAGTGGGGGAAATGCTAAACTGACCCAAGATAAGCGTCTTGGGGCAACGTCACCCTACACCATGTCTGTAGCTGTTATTTTACTAAGATCCACTACGGGGCAGTATTGTAGTAGGAATCTTACATGCCTTTACATATCCCAAGCATAAGAGGGCATCATTGTTTCAAATTGTATGTTCGTTTGACTTTTGTCTTTTTTTTCTGGTCGAAATAAATAGCTTTATTCCAGATTGAGCTAGAATAATGTTATACTATGTACTATACTGGATTTACTCTTTGTATTGTAAGAGTCATTGAGTAAATTAGACATTGCTGCTTCTCATATCAAACTGTGTCATGTGGCCGTGAGTCACTGGTCAGATGTGGCTGTTTTGGTGGAACATCCAAACTGGTGGTTGGATGTTGGTCTGGATGGAGCTTGGTGTGGCTGTTTGGTAGTATGTCTTTGAATTTATTTATTCAATTTTAGCATGTTATTCTGCACGTGTTCCTCTTAAATCTTTGTTTGGCTCTTTTGTTTGTCCTTTCACTCTGACATTTTTTCTCTCCCCCTTCTGTTGTTTCTCTCTACAGTGAAAGTGTTGGACTAGCTTGATCAGTAGTGCTGGACAGAGCTGCAGTGGGCTACTAGAACAGAGTTGGCTCAGGATGACAGACAATATTCACAGTCAAAACAAGGACAGTATTAGGCTCAGATGTCTCCTCCATAGAAATGGAAGGAATAGAACAGACTTCCCCATTCTATTTCTATGCTCACACACACTGCGTATGTAAGGGGTCCAAAGCCTGGGAGAAGAGAGGGAGGAGGGAGGGGTGTATTGAAAGAGGTAGGAATGCAGGGCAGAAGGGAGGAAAGACGGGTTAGGAGAAGTGGGGTTTGAACTGAAGAGGATTCTTCAACATGAAACGTTGCTTTATCTTGAAAGCTGTGACAGCATCTGGGAACAATCAGAGCCATGTGTAGTTCAGCCTTTAACACCATAGGGCCCTCCAAGTACATCACTAAACTCAGGGCCCTCCAAGTTCATCACTAAGCACAGGGCCCTCCAAGTTCATCACTAAGCTCAGGGCCCTCCAAGTTCATCACTAAGCTCAGGGCCCTCCAAGTTCATCACTAAGCTCAGGGCCCTCCAACCTCATCACTAAGCTCAGGGCCCTCCAAGTTCATCACTAAGCTCAGGGCCCTCCAAGTTCATCACTAAACTCAGGGCCCTCCAAGTTCATCACTAAGCTCAGGGCCCTCCAAGCTCATCACTAAGCTCAGGGCCCTCCAAACTCATCACTAAGCTCAGGGCTCTGGGTCTGAACCCCTCACCGTGCACTTGGTCCTGGACTTTCAAATGGCCGACCCCAAGTTATGAAGGTAGTGCCTAGCCCCCTCCTGTTTTCCCGGTTCATCCATGACTGCGTGGCCACAAAGTCTCCAACTCAATCATCAAGTTTGCTGATGACACAACAGTGGTAGGCCTGATTACCAACAACGACGAGACAGCCTACAAGGAGGAGGTGAGAGCCCTGGCAGAGTGTTTTGTAATGGCACCCTATTCCCTATTGCACTGTAATGGGACCCTATTCTCTATTGCACTGTAATGGCACCCTATTCTCTATTGCTCTGTAATGGCACCCTATTCTCTATTGCACTGTAATGGCACCCTATTCACTATTGCTTTGTAATGGCACCCTATTCTCTATTGCTTTGTAATGGGACCCTATTCTCTATTGCTCTGTAATGGGACCCTATTCCCTATTGCAAGGTAATGGCACCCTATTCTCTATTGCACTGTAATGGGACACTATTCTCTATTGCACTGTAATGGGACACTATTCTCTATTGCACTCTAATGGGACACTATTCTCTATTGCACTGTAATGGGACACTATTCTCTATTGCACTCTAATGGGACACTTCTCTATTGCACTCTAATGGGACACTATTCTCTATTGCACTCTAATGGGACACTATTCTCTATTGCTCTGTAATGGGACACTATTCTCTATTGCTCTGTAATGGGACACTATTCTCTATTGCACTGTAATGGGACACTATTCTCTATTGCACTCTAATGGGACACTATTCTCTATTGCACTGTAATGGGACACTATTCTCTATTGCACTGTAATGGGACACTATTCTCTATTGCACTGTAATGGGACACTATTCTCTATTGCACTCTAATGGGACATTATTCTCTATTGCACTCTAATGGGACACTATTCTCTATTGCACTCTAATGGGACACTATTCTCTATTGCACTGTAATGGGACACTATTCTCTATTGCACTGTAATGGGACACTATTCTCTATTGCACTCTAATGGGACACTATTCTCTATTGCACTCTAATGGGACACTATTCTCTATTGCTCTGTAATGGGACACTATTCTCTATTGCTCTGTAATGGGACACTATTCTCTATTGCTCTGTAATGGGACACTATTCTCTATTGCACTCTAATGGGACACTATTCTCTATTGCACTCTAATGGGACACTATTCTCTATTGCTCTGTAATGGGACACTATTCTCTATTGCTCTGTAATGGGACACTATTCTCTATTGCACTGTAATGGGACACTATTCTCTATTGCACTCTAATGGGACACTATTCTCTATTGCACTGTAATGGGACACTATTCTCTATTGCACTGTAATGGGACACTATTCTCTATTGCACTGTAATGGGACACTATTCTCTATTGCACTGTAATGGGACACTATTCTCTATTGCACTGTAATGGGACACTATTCTCTATTGCACTGTAATGGGACACTATTCTCTATTGCTCTGTAATGGGACTTTCCAGGTGAAGAAAAAAGAAAGCAGTTATTGATGAAGTCAAACAAAATCTGTTTTAAGTTGCAAACGCGAGACACCTTCAGCACAGGGTCTCTGAGCCCTTATATCCTTATCACATATGTTCTGGAAACACGTCACAAAAGACAGAACACAAGGCAGTGAACCACACAGTCTCACAGAATACAATAATAACCAGTGTGACTGGCGCCAATACTATCAGCAGATAGGAGCACTGTCCATAACATTCAAGTCTAGTGAACATCGACCTTGCTCAAACAGAATCTTGTGTATTACAGAAAGGAAAACTATAAAACGTGTTAATCACTTAACTGAATGGGACTTCTATATTTAATTTGCCATTACACACTATATAGGGAACAGAGACCTATTTGGGACTGAATGTGAGTCACAAATAATTCTCTCTGACTCTCCCAGTCCAGTGGCCTCTATGTGCCGTTTGGGACGCAACCAGAGAGACTCATTTGTAACTGGCTGTTGGTGATGGTATTCTGGTTCATTTATCAGAGAGAGGAGATCAACCCCACTACAAACCATCTCCGAAACCCCTAGGAACAGCCATCATATAGTGTGGAGAGAGGGGTCGGCCATGCCAGTCAAAGTGTGGGTGTGTGTGTGTTTGAGAGACCTGAATCCTGGGATCAACTCAACATGGCAGAACAGATGTAGCTATTACAGATGGCTGCACTGCAGCACTAACTGACCTTACCTAGTGCAGAACTAACTGACCTTACCTAGTGCAGAACTAACTGACCTTACCTAGTGCAGCATTAACTGACCTTACCTAGTGCAGCATTAACTGACCTTACCTAGTGCAGCATTAACTGACCTTACCTAGTGCAGCACTAACTGACCTTACCTAGTGCAGCATTAACTGACCTTACCTAGTGCAGCACTAACTGACCTTACCTAGTGCAAAACTAACTGACCTTACCTAGTGCAGAACTAACTGACCTTACCTAGTGCAGCATTAACTGACCTTACCTAGTGCAGCACTAACTGACCTTACCTAGTGCAGAACTAACTGACCTTACCTAGTGCAGAACTAACTGACCTTACCTAGTGCAGAACTAACTGACCTTACCTAGTGCAGCATTAACTGACCTTACCTAGTGCAGAACTAACTGACCTTACCTAGTGCAGAACTAACTGACCTTACCTAGTGCAGCACTAACTGACCTTACCTAGTGCAGAACTAACTGACCTTACCTAGTGCAGAACTAACTGACCTTACCTAGTGCAGAACTAACTGACCTTACCTAGTGCAGCATTAACTGACCTTACCTAGTGCAGCACTAACTGACCTTACCTAGTGCAAAACTAACTGACCTTGCCTAGTGCAGCACTAACTGACCTTGCCTAGTGCAGCACTAACTGACCTTGCCTAGTGCAGCACTAACTGACCTTGCCTAGTGCAGCAATAACTGACCTTGCCTAGTGCAGAACTAACTGACCTTACCTAGTGCAGCACTAACTGACCTTGCCTAGTGCAGCACTAACTGACCTTACCTAGTGAAGAACTATCTGACCTTACCTAGCCTCCAGGTTGTCTCAATAGGAGGAGTAGAATAACACACAGACACACACACACACACACACACACACACACACACACACACACACACACACACACACACACACACACACACACACACACACACACAGACAAACAGACAGACACAAACAAAAATACACACAAACATACACACACACAATCAAAAGAATGCCTACTGCCTACTATGCAGTTTCAGTCTTACCTCACTGTGTACAACAGTTTCAGTCTATAGAACAGGAACAGGTACATCTGCGTAGCTCCCACCACAGTACTAGAACGTAATCTGCATGATCATTCGAGGGATAGTGTGAGATTCTGGCGTACTAGCTGCTCCTGTAGACTCCCAGTCATTGCACTAACGCTAGTTATCAATGGTTCCAGACACTGCATTTAACTTCCTTCAAACTGCACACAGAGACATAAAAATGGTATCCATGAGTTCATCTGACTCTGGGTAAGTAGAAAACAAGGGTTAAGGTTGTTTGGGGTTCTTTTGGGAACTTTGGGGTTCTTTTGGGTACTCTAGGTTTTTTGGGGGTGCTTTGAGGTACTGTTGGGGTCTTTTGTGTACCTGTTTGGGTTATTTGGGTTGTTTGGAGTTGTTTGGGATGATTAGTAGGGACCCCCCCAAAAAAGGTTTTAATTGCTAAAATCTTACCCTATCCCTTTAATGACTATTGTTTCAACAGAGGGACATACTTAGTCCTCTACTTATTCTGTCTATATTCTATCCTGGACCATTGCTTCCTCATTGAGGGAAGAGATTTTGACTCGCATCATAAAATAATATTTCCACCATCATCTACAGCCCTAAATAGAAATATCTACTGGGACTCATCTAACAGATGGGCTGGTCCCAAACCTCAGTGAAGTGGTCAGAGTCTGGACTTATTGGATCTCAGGGACTGTACGTGCCACTACAATGGAACCAAGACTCCAGTGGACCACTTGGTCCCATACCCAGGGCCTTGCTGATCTCCTTCTATCTGACTGTCTGTATTACCTAGGGCCTTGTTTATCTCCTTTTATCTGACTGTCTGTACTACCTAGGGCCTTGTTTATCTCCTCCTATCTGATGTGAACAAGGCCCTGGGTAGTACAGACAGTCAGATAGGAGGAGATAAACAAGACCAATCAAAAGGAATGCAGTTGGAGTCATGCTCTGGCTTAGACACAGATGTGTTACTTGGATCCCAGATGGGTCTGCTTCATATCGATGACTCCTCTGTCTCTCTCCCTCCCTCTCCCTCTCTCTCTCCCTCTCCCTCTCTCTCTCCCTCTCCCTCTCTCTCTCTCTCTCTCTCTCTCTCTCTCTCCACTCTCTCTCTCTCCTCTCTCTCTCTCTCTCCACTCTCTCTCTCTCTCTCTCTCTCTCTCTCCTCTCTCTCCTCTCTCTCCTCTCTCCTCTCTCTCTCTCTCCTCTCTCTCTCTCTCCTCTCTCTCTCTCTCCACTCTCTCTCTCTCCTCTCTCTCTCTCTCCTCTCTCTCTCTCTCTCTCTCTCTCTCTCTCTCTCTCTCTCTCTCCTCTCTCTCTCTCTCCTCTCTCTCTCTCTCCTCTCTCTCTCTCTCCACTCTCTCTCTCTCCACTCTCTCTCTCTCCACTCTCTCTCTCTCCACCCTCTCTCTCTCCACCCTCTCTCTCTCCAGCCCCTCTTTCTCTCTCCTTAGGACATCCTCGCTACTCATGCTGAAGAGAAAGAGAGCAATGAACTTACTGTGATCAGGTTTAATGTCGTAATGATACAATGATGAAAGAGGAGGTTCAAATGGGACCCAGGGCTCCATTGCTAACCTGAGGGCCAAGACAGATTCCCAGGCCGACCTGGTCCTTACCCCCTGTCTGTACCCACCGACCCCAGCCCTGGACCGGCCCTGACTAACCCCCCTCCCCCGATCCTCCCTCCCACTCCTCTAGGTGGGCCGGCCTGGCAGGCACACTGACATTTCCAATTGATGAGAGTAGCAGAGACACTCAAGACCATGGCTCCCTGCCCCTGTCAAGGCCAGGAGCCAAAATCCTCCCTCCCTCCTCTCCTCCACCTTCTCCTCTGCTTTCCTATACCAAAGTTGACTATGTTCCTCTCTCCCTATTGGCCCTATGAGGCGGAAAGACCAACAATTGATCAAAGAAGATTCTATGAGGTTTTTGTACAGAGGTTATGGATGGGCGTCTGTAGGAATTGATATGATGTATGTGTCTACTGTATCTCATAGGAACCAGCTGTTTATCATCTTATTGCCTGCTGTGTGTCTGTTTTGTGAAGAGAGTTGGCAGTGGGGACATTGGGGGCCAGTGGAGGACACACAGGGATGTGTTGATTTGTCTCTGGGCCCCTGGTGTAAACAGTTGGCCCCTGGTCTACTGAAGTATACACAGTCCAGTCCAGGCAGGGAATCACATCATAGATTAGCTAGTGAAGCCATCCAACAGCAGCTAACCCGTTCTCTTTGGTTTCTGTTCCAACACCAATACCAGGCCTTTCATCTGCTCTGCTCTTTATCTTCTGGTTGGAGGCGGCCATGTTTCTGAGAGGGAGCTATCACTGAGTTTCCTCTCCGCCTTCACTACAGAGATAAGCAACTATACACATTACACACACGCACAAATGGACGCACGCATGCATACACGCACGAGCACACACACACACACGTAACCGATGTGAAATGGCTAGCTAGCTAGCGGGGTATGCGCTAATAGCTTTTCAATCGGTGACGTCACTCGCTTTGAGACCTTGAAGTAGTTGTTCCCCTTGCAGAGGTTTTTGTGGAGCGATGGGTAACGATGCTTCGTGGGAGGCAGTTGTTGATGTGTGCAGAGGGGGCGAGGAGAGGGACGGAAGCAATACTGTTACACATACATACGTGTGAACACACATATTCTTCTTTTTGCACTGGTGTGACTGAACAGTAAATGTGGAAGTCAACCCTATAGAGAAATTGGGTTTTATAATGTCCATGTAATCTCAGTCTACTGTACCACCTCTCAGACATCAGGAAACAGTTGGCTAGCTGATCACTTATTATGGGCCTCAATGCCCCTCAATACATCTGTCTGTCCCCCATCACGTTGTGCCTTTCCTGTTGTTGCTGTTTACAGTAACCCTGTCAGCTCTCGTGTTTACTGTGTTGTAATGCCCTGTGATGACATGTAAACCTAACTGTTAAACAATAATACAATGAAGAATAACGTGAGCTAAAATTATAATTGTATCCTTTTAAATCATTACTCAATATTTGGACGGAAGCAAATCACCTTGCATGATGTCATATCCTATACCTATGCCTGAGGGCGGCAGGTAGCCTAGTGGTTAGAGCGTCGGGCCAGCAACCTTAGGGTTGCTAGATTGAATCTCCGAGATGACAAGGTTCAAATCTGTCGCAAGGCAGTTAACCCACTGAGCGCTGAAGATGTGGATGTTGATTATGGCAGCCCCCTGCACCTCTCTATTTCAGAGGGATTGGGTTAAATGCAGAAGACACATTTCAGTTGAAGGCATTCAGATGTAAAACTGACTAGGTATCCCCCTTTCCCTATATAAAAGCTAAGTCTGCATACAAACAGAGTGAATAACTTAGAAGAGTGTACTGTAGACATTCGATACATCACAGGCCTAAGGACCTACTTAGTGAAACATAGTCACTTGTTTTAAGTGGTATTCTTCCTGACATGCACAGTGCACACATGAGAAACCATGTTTGAGTTTCTCTTTATTTCATTTTAGCAACATAACCATCAAAAGCTAGCTAGCAACCTACCAGTTAGGTAGCTAGCTAATAGCCTACCAGTTAGCTAGCTAATAGCCTACCAGTTAGGTAGCTAGCATCCTACCAGTTAGCTAGCTAATAGCCTACCAGTTAGCTAGCTAGTAGCCTATCAGTTAGCTAGCTAATAGCCTACCAGTTAGGTAGCTAGCATCCTACCAGTTAGCTAGCTAGTAGCCTACCAGTTAGCTAGCTAGTAGCCTACCAGTTAGCTAGTTAGCAGTCTGCCAGTTAGGCCGTTAACTGGCAGACTGCCATCTAGCTAACAATTAGCTAGATAGTTTAATAGTCCATTCCAGTCTACAGTATAGTTAGCTAGTTTTTAATTCAACTCACCAGGTCACAGATAGAACAATGAGCCAGATATTTCACCAAATGTATAAATGTGAAGAATTCGGTTGGCATTTCCACTCAATACCAAATATGGTGATGAGAGGAAGCTCAGTGGGAGAATATGTAAGATGGACTCTGGCAGACATTCTGCACATTTTCTCATCGATGAAACGTTTGATCTCAATGTAGTTTTCTGTTTCCAAAACTAGAATGTACAGAGTGGACCAAGCTTTGTAGACTTTACTCTTTGCCAAAGTGTCAAAAAATAAAAAATGTCGTACTTTAGAAGGAGTGCAAGGCGAATTGAGATATTGCACACACACACTTCACAGAGTAGACGTTCCCTAATGAAAATATGCAAATACATGCTAGAACGCGTCAGCTCGTGTTTGGCTCTGCCCATCTCCTTGCTTGTTCTGCCAACCATGATTAATTTGCTTCCATTGGAAACGACTTGCTGTGGTCTATCTTAGGGTTAGTTATATAAATCTTTGACCAGGTTTCAGCTTCATCTTTCAGCCCAGCATCCCAAGACCACAACTCAGGGATGTCAACATTCTGTTGTGGTTGTGCTTTCCGGCCTGTCGGTTCAGGGAAAGGAAGGCGTATCATCACACAATGGCCCCAGTGTTACCAGGGTTACCAGACTGGGATGGAATACATGGTACTTTATTTTAAGGGTCCGTAATAAACCATTTACAAGGCATTTATAACAAAACAGTAACAAAAAGGTTTTCAACTGGGATAAAATACACAACTACCATTGGACAAAGGAGCTAATTGCCATATTTAAGGAAGCTGATCTTCAAAACATATTCAGAAACAAGTTATGACGCAATGTCAATCTGATCAAACACAAGTTAACTCTACGCTACAAAAATGGTCAACTGACAAATGGCTAAAACCAAAACTCAGAATTTACAACCAGATCAAAAATAGCTATGATCCAGAACCTTATGTCACCTCTCACCTAACCAGAAACCAAAGGGCCTTGTGTGCCCAGTGGAGAACTGGGATACTGCCTCTGACAATTGAATGCAATCAATGCAATAAATGAAGAAGAGGGACTATGTATTGTCTGTGATTTAGGGCAGGTCGAGAATGAACTGCATTGTACTTTATATGATGATTTGAGAGCTATACTGTTTGATAAAATGTTTCAAAGAAAACAGGAACTATTCTGGATTAGAGATTAATACAAATTTGAATGGATATTTAGGAAAGAAGTATTTGTCATGCCCTGATCTGTTTCACCTGTCTTGGTGATTGTCTCCACCCACCTCCAGGTGTCTCCTGTTTTCCCCATTAGTGCCTGGTGTATTTATCCCTGTGTTTCCTGTCTCTCTGGGTCAGTTCATCTTGTTTTGCCATGTCAACCAGCGTTTCTCCTAGCTTCTATTTTTCCCAGTCTCTGTTTTTTCCTAGCCCTCCTGGTTTTGACCCTTGCCTGTCCTGACGCCAAATCCACCTGCCTGAAAACTCTGCCTGTCCTGACCTCGAGCCTGCCTGTCCCCTGGTACTGTTTGGACTCTGACCTATTCACTGAACCCCTGCCTGTCCTGACCTCGAGCCTGCCTGTCCCCTGGTACTGTCCCCGACCTTCTTTTTGCCTACCACTTTTTGGTGTAATAAAAATCAGAGCTCAACCATCTGCCTCCTGTGTCTGCATTTGGGTCTCGCCTTGTGCCCTTTATAATTTCTAAATAAAGTGCTGGAGGCGGTTAGTAGGAGGACGATAATGAGTTTGAGGGTAAGTAGATAATCAGTTAAGTAGGTAATGAGTTTGAGGGTAAGTAGATAATGAGTTTGAGGGTAAGTAGATAATGAGTTTGAGGGTAAGCAGATAATGAGTTTGAGGGTAAGCAGATAATGAGCGAAAGAGGTGGAACAGGTGTCAATTAGACAATCATTCAAGTTGAATACAAAGTGCCAAGTCTCTCCTGACACTTGTTATGAAAAGGATAGCCAATATAATTCCTGAGAATAAGAATAGCCTACATTTTCCTGTGTAGTTTTCTACTCAGTCACAGAGTGGCCTGTTGCTTTTCGACATCTGTGGCTTTTTAACCTCGGTCACCCTAACTTCACAATATAGTGCAGCACTGTTACATTCACCAGAACTAAAGTCAACAGGCGGGAAAAGCAGGGCACAACCAAAATCCCATTCTAGCATGCCAGCCCAGTTCAGTTCACAGTTGCAGCTCCAGATATTATTGTTGAATTCTTCAGTGGTCTGAAAGCGTTCCCACATACTGCAGAACCACCACAGGATCCCCTCTACAGCTACACCGCTTGGGAAAGCATTTTCTCTGCTCTCTCTCTTTTCCTCCTTTTTTTCATCTGGAGAGAAAATCGAGACTGAGTTTATTTGTGTTTTGAAGGGGGGAGGCGGTTGCCATGGAGACGCACCGAGGTTCTCAGACTTGGTGCATTCCAGTTTTATTTTCAAACCTTCTTACTTTTTATATCATACAGACAGAGAGAGAGCAAGAGAGATAGAGAGAGAGAGAAAGACAGTCTTAAATTTAAATCCCCATGACCCCCTTTGAGAGGTTGGAGAGGAAGTTAGTTGTCTTGGTCTCTATTCTCCAATGGCCTTCATGAGTCCTATATTTTTCATCTCAGTAAAGGCTCTGTGCTGGTTTTGATTTAGATTGAGGGATGTTGTTGTATGTGTCAAACTGCTTTGCTTTATCTTGGCCAGGTCGCAGTTGCAAATGAGAACGTGTTCTCAACTTGCCTACCTGGTTAAATAAAGGTGAAATAAAATAAATAAAAACTAAATGTCTGAGCTGTCAGATTATAGAGAACGACGTTACAGAGATCAGATTAGATTGTTTGAAGCTCTGTTATACAGGACACTAATGGAACTGCATCCCAAATCCCGACCTCTCATTGAGAAGATATGTGATTAGCACTTTATTATGGGTTGCCATGTTAGCCACAAGACTGGAGCACAGCAGGACAGGCAGTGATAGGGTTGGGGTTGCCAGATATGTGGTTTTAAAATCCCCGCCAAAAGATACCCTATTTGATTGGTTGAGACAGGATTGTATCACAGGAAACCACAGTAACAACCGTCCTGGTTCCTTCCAACAGAGAAGAATGTTGTTCGGTTAAACGTATTCTCCCCTTGAACGAGTTTAAAGGAAACTCATTCTGAGGGACAATAGTAGTTCAAATGAGTTTATTATCCGATGCTCTTTGTAACCTCACTGTTATAGAAGTGTTCAGCACTGTGGTGGTTTATTCATGAACAATAATCATCTGAGCTCCACATGATTTTGGATATTTAATTGACTGCAGATTTGTTTTTGCATCAAACCGAACATGTACAGTATATTTTAGCAGGGAAGGAACAAACGACATGCCATTAGCAATCAACTAATTTCTAGGCCTGCCCGGGTTTGTCAAATTCTCTGTTTTCTTTTCTCTCTCAATCATACTCATAAATGCACCTCCGGAACCTTATGGATGGAATCTGTTCAGTGTCCCACCAGTTAGCACTGCAATGAGGAGATGTTCTAGAATTCACAGGAGGCTTCTGGAACTGCCAGAACCACATCAGAGAGAGTGATTCAAACATTTCTGCAAACGAGATGACGAGGATATCTTCATGCAGTTAGAATGGAAAACAGCACATAAGGGAAAGTACAGAGAGGGGAAATAGTGTAACCACCATCCGTCACTGGCCAGGGGTGAACCCCGCCATGGTGCTCTGCTCTGTGGAGTATCAGCCTGCGAGCTACGCCTAACTGCTTAACATCTGAAAGCCTAATGGCAGAGTAAATACTCTCTCTCAGATTGGTCTCTATGGTGAAGCAGTGAGTTAGCGTGTTTAACTAATGTGTGTTTTTCATTACTGTATCTATCCTGGTGTGTATGGTTCTCATAATCGCAGACCCGGATGCATCCCAAATGACACCCTATGCCCTATGTAGTGTAGTGCACTACTTTAAGCCAAGCCCCATAGGGCTCTGGTCAAAATTAGTGCATTATGTAGGGAATAGGGCGCTATTTGAGACGTAGCCCCGTACTCTAGCCTACTTCTGTACTGAATTACTGGTGCTTTCCGGAGTTCTGTCATACATAATGGGCCGGTTTTATGAAAGACATCGTAAACAGCAGACCACAAATGCAACCACCAGAGTTCTATCAACATTGGTGAGAGAGAAGTCAGCAAACAAAATACTCCCTGTCACCTTTCACGAGACTCTAAATAAAGCTCCTTAAGACCTACATCAGAGACCTACATCAGAGATCAACACCAGAGACCAACATCAGAGACCTACATCAGAGACCAACATCAGAGACCAACATCAGAGACCTACATCAGAGACCAACATCAGAGATCAACACCAGAGACCAACATCAGAGACCTACATCAGAGACCTACATCAGAGATCAACACCAGAGACCAACATCAGAGACCTACATCAGAGACCTACATCAGAGACCAACATCAGAGACCTACATCAGAGACCAACATCAGAGATCAATATCAGAGATCAACATCAGAGATCAACATCAGAGACCAACACCAGAGACCAACATCAGAGACCAACATCAGAGACCAACACCAGAGACCAACACCAGAGACCAACACCAGAGACCAACACCAGAGACCAACATCAGAGACCTACATCAGAGATCAACACCAGAGACCTACATCAGAGACCAACATCAGAGACCAACATCAGAGACCAACACCAGAGACCAACATCAGAGATCAACACCAGAGACCTACATCAGAGACCTACATCAGAGACCAACATCAGAGACCAACATCAGAGATCAACATCAGAGACCAACACCAGAGATCAACACCAGAGACCAACACCAGAGACCAACACCAGAGAACAACACCAGAGACCACATCAGAGATCAACAGAGACCTACATCAGAGACCTACAGAGACCAACATCACCAACACCAGAGACCAACACCAGAGACCTACATCAGAGACCAACATCAGAGACCTCATCAGAGATCACACCAGAGACCTACACCAGAGACCAACACCAGAGACCAACACCAGAGACCAACACCAGAGACCAACACCAGAGACCTACACCAGAGACCAACACCAGAGACCTACATCAGAGACCAACATCAGAGACCTACATCAGAGACCTACATCAGAGACCTACATCAGAGACCAACACCAGAGACCAACACCAGAGACCAACACCAGAGACCAACACCAGAGACCAACACCAGAGACCACCAGAGACCTACATCAGAGATCAACACCAGAGACCTACATCAGAGACCAACATCAGAGATCAACATCAGAGATCCAACACATCAGAGACCAACACCAGAGATCCACACCAGAGACCAACACCAGAGACCAACACCAGAGACCAACACCAGAGACCAACACCAGAGACCAACACCAGAGATCAACACCAGAGATCAACACCAGAGACCAACACCAGAGATCAACACCAGAGACCAACACCAGAGATCAACATCAGAGATCAACACCAGAGTTCAACATCTGCTCATTATTATAGAGCCTTTTTTCACCTTTTATCCAGTTTATCTCACAAGGGAGACCTGGACAAGAGGGCAGTTCATAAAAAAAACCTCTGTTATTAACCTTTTATTTCAAAATTCTGAGGGGCCGAGAGAACACTTTGCCATTTAAAGTGAATTTCCTGCGGTTCTACACATTTTTTTTCTCCACGGATGGAGAGAATATGTTGTGGTTTTAAAGCAAATTTCCTGCAATTCCAGCCTGGTCTCATAAGGAGCTGAGGGAACTCAGGATGAAGGCCTTTCTTAACATGAACTCCTCACGCCATTTCACTAGATAGAGGAGAATGGTTAATGGGAGAAACAGTGGCCACAGCTGTTTCTGTACAAAAGACTAAGGGCTGGATTAAATCCGTATTGCAGAAGTATCGGGGAGGATCCGCACTATAGCTCGATTTAAATATAAAGGTAATGTTCCGGCGTTCGCGGATACGACATTCAGGGTAAACGCTGCATTGGTCGGATCAATCGGAAATGACCTTTACATTATTTTAACGTGGATCTTCCGCGAGACTTCCGCGATATGGAATGAATCCAGCTCTGAGATGATGCATCCTGTGTTTCTTCCCTCTGGTCTGCTACTCCACCAGAACCTCTGTCTGTTGGATCAAAGCCAACGGACGTTCCCACAATATGAACAACTTCCACAATCCCTGGACAGGAATCAAAACAAAGTCAATACTATCCAGGTGGACTATCACAGCGCAATAATAATTCCCCTAAATGAATCCTACATTAGACTAGTTATTCTGTTAGTGAAACTACTGTTCAGGGCCAGGGTTGTTAGCTTGTCCCCTTGCATGACTTATGAGTGAAAAAAATAGCGGAGACATGCAATTTCCTGCAGTTTGTGAAGTATGGGTACAATGATTGATCTGAAAGGGGATTTATGTGGCGTATACGACGGGATGGAAATTAATACCTTCAAAGCTCTGGTAGCTAGAAGATTACTTACATACTGTACAGCACGCTACAGTGTCCAGGGTTTAAATACAATTTCAGTTGAGATTCAAACCAACCATAAAGCTTTTCAAATAATCAAAAGAAAACCACTGTGTAATTTGAAATTGCCTGTTAAAGGAGGAGTGCAGGACCTTCTGAATGGTGGGGGTTGTCATGGAGAACTTTCTGGTGTACTGTAGCAGTATGTCCTCCTCAATGGTGCACTAAGCCATAAAGGAGACCCTATAATTCTTAATTAAAATAAATATCCTCTCTCCCTTACAAAAAACGATTGCAGTTAGAGTGCAGTATAACTGCAGTTAGAGTGCAGTATAACTGCAGTTAGAGTGCTGCAGTTAGAGTGCAGTATAACTGCAGTTAGAGTGCAGTATAACTGCCGTTAAAGTGCAGTATAACTGCAGTTAGAGTGCAGTATAACTGCAGTTAGAGTGCAGTATAACTGCAGTTAGAGTGCAGTATAACTGCAGTTAGAGTGCAGTATAACTGCAGTTAGAGTGCAGTATAACTGCAGTTCAACTGCAGTACACGGCAGTTATTTTGCAATTACTGCATCCAAAATACCACAGTCGACTGCAGTTACTGCACTGTTACTGCAGTTTCAAAACTGCAATCTTTTTTTCCCCCTCCTTTCTTTCTTTCTTCCCTCCTTCACTCCCTCCTTCCCCCTCTCCTTACTTCCCTCCTTCACTCCTTCACTCCCTCCTTCCCCCTCTCCTTACTTCACTCCTTCACTCCCTCCTTCCCCCTCTCCTTACTTCCCTCCTTGACTCCTTCACTCCCTCCTTCCCCCTCTCCTTACTTCCCTCCTTCACTCCTTCACTCCCTCCTTCCCCCTCTCCTTACTTCCCTCCTTCACGCCTTCACTCCCTCCTTCCCCCTCTCCTTACTTCACTCCTTCACTCCCTCCTTCCCCCTCTCCTTACTTCCCTCCTTCACTCCTTCACTCCCTCCTTCCCCCTCTCCTTACTTCCCTCCTTCACGCTTTCACTCCCTCCTTCCCCCTCTCCTTACTTCATTCCTTCACTCCATCCTGACTCCCTCTGCTCTGTGGAACCTCGCCATAACACCATAACAACACCTTTAATCTAATGTCTATTCAAAGTTCACCACTTATCAGGACTATTTAGAGTTGTGAATTCAATGCTGAATTTTCCTCTGTCTTTGTAGGCTACCCAGAGTAGGTTACCGGGAAATGAGTGGTATCATTGACAGAAGCCAGTTCTTTAGGCGTGACTTTTCACACACCCACAACAGAAACCTTCAGGACTGTCACGACTGCTGAGCTCTTTTCAAACAGGAGAGCACTGATGATGTCATCCTTCAATAATCTTTGGTTACCATGGCAGAAACACACAGAGACCCAAGTCTTCCCCAGAGAGACTGTCTGCTCCTGAAATATAACCCTGTGAGGACAAACTGGCACCACAAATGGGCCCTAGAACATGGACAATATGACCAGAAGTTGTACAATTGTGCTAAAATGATTTATGGAGCCCGCTCTGTTGATCTAGCCAGAAATGGGTCTTGAATCTAGGCCTATTTTGTGACTGACTGACTACCTTTTATGTTGAGGCCAAAACGGTGGGTAAATGAGTGGTTTGGGACTCACAGTCTCAGTCTCAGTGCAGTGTGGGAACTGCCTTCAGATTCTAGGATAGAGAGTTTGTTTGGCCGACGATGGCCTTGAGCTGGCCAAACCCACAAATGAGTTCCTCAACATTATAGATGAACACTTGACAAGGAGACACAAAAAAGTTTGTGCGAGTTTTAATTTTTGTTGCAGAAAATATATAGTAACTCTCTAACCAATAGAAATCTCCAATAGTACAGTAATAAAACAACGTGTGCTTGTATTATTGATAAATGTATCCCTGCAATGTATACGAATCTCAGCATTTGTAGGTTATTGGATAGAAAATGTGATGGCAGGTGTTATTAACTAGAAAGTCAGCAACCAATCGGCACCTCTCAATGTTCCGTATTTTGATCAATAACAAGGCTTTTGCTTTATGGAACAAAACCTACAACCCCGAGTTTTTACACTGTATTTTTGGGTGATTTTGGGGCCAAGGAGAGGGGAGTAGATGTACTGTAAATTAACAAATCATTTTATACAGGCTTCAGCACAAAGGAATTGTATGGTTTTGATTTCTTGCTGTCTGAGGAAATCCACTGCAGATAAAACAAAGCATAAATATTCAAGAAACACTTCCACCCTGCGCATATATTTTCTCTCTCTTTCTCTCTCTTTCTCTTTCATTCTGTCTTTCTTGACAGGTCATTCACACAAATCACTGGAGACACCCAGGGAGCTAGGCTATCAATAAAATATTTAAATAAATAATATTTAAAATAGGCTATTTTTATTCTGTTCTGATAGTAGGTAGACCTATACTCTTATTGACAGTTGTTGATGTCATAAAACGCTGTGGATAGTCTGCGTTTTATTGATCCTAATATCTACATCTAGTGTGTTTCTATCTGTATTTATTATGGATCTCCATTAGTTCCTGCCGAAACTGCAGCTACGCTTCCTGGGGTCCAGCAACATTATTGTACCTTCTCAAGGAGTAATGTTTAAAAACTTTTCCTGGTCAGGTCATGTGTTCAGGGAAACCTCCTGGTTCTACTCATAAGGAATTCAAAACATGAATAGCAAAGGGCTATTGCCTTAGTGTGGAGATAATTGGAGACATTACGTTTAATCATAAAACACCCTGTGATGGTAATCAGGGCTCCTTCCTGTCAACGTTTATTAGCAGGAAAGACGAATCACCTTTAAAACACATCTGTTTTGAAAACTTTGTTTTACAACTGTAGCAGCAGCAACAGCAGCACAGTATTTAATGCCCTCGTCTAGAGTGTTCTGGAATGCTCCGTATTACACCAGTAGCCACAGACCAAGGACCTACATCAGTTCTATACAGAGCTATACAGTATATAGAGAGATTTAGGCAAATGCGGTTGAACGTTCCCGAGAGCGCCACTTTCTCCTCCATAGCCATAGCTACGTGATAATTAATGCTTCCTGAGACCAGATGGTGATGACATTTAGATGCTTCTGGGTGACATGCTATATTTTCCAAAACATGCATTGCCTTTTCACACTGAAACAATATTGCTTTTGCATCATGAAGTCCACTTTGATTGAAGCAAAATTCACTTTGATTGAGAGATTGTATTTCATTGATAAAATATTGTATTTTATTGATCAAATGTTGTATTTCATTGATACAACATTTTATCAATGAAATACAACATTTTATCAATAAAATACAATATTTTATCAATGAAATACAATATTTTATTTTATTGATAAAATGTTGTATTTCATTGATAAAATGTTGTACTTCATTGATAAGAGACAGTATTCCATTGATGACAAGCCACCTGGGTCTGACAGCTTGGATGGAATTTTTTACATTTAAATTTAAAAATATTTTTTATTTATTTCACCTTTATTTAACCAGGTAGACTAGTTGAGAACAAGTTCTCATTTACAACTGCGACCTGGCCAAGATAAAGCAAAGCAGTGTGACACAGACAACAACACAGAGTTACACATGGAGTAAACAAACAAGCCAATAACACAATAAACAAATCGATGACCTGCTAATCAGGTCACCAGGTGCACGGTGTTTCCTCCGACACATTGGTGCGGCTGGCTTCCGGGTTGGATGTGCTCTGTGTTAAGAAGCAGTGTGGCTTGGTTGGGTTGTGTTTCGGAGGACGCATGGCTTTCGACCTTCGTCTCTCCCCAGCCCGTACGGGAGTTGTAGCAATGAGACAAGATAGTAACTACTAACAATTGGATACCACGAAATTGGGGAGAAAAAGGGGGTAAAATTAACTCAAAATCCAACAATGCAATAATCAATAACAATGTAATACTAGAAAAAAAAACTAGAAATAAGAAGCAATGTGAAGAACACAATAAGTAAGTAAGCATACTATATACAGGGTCAGTTCCAATACCATATTTACAATGTGCAGGGATACTGGAGTGATGGAGGTAGATATGTATAGGGGTAAGGTGAATAGGCAACAGGATATAAGATAAAACAGAGTGGCAGCAGCATGTATGTGAGTGTGTGTGCGTTAGAATCAGTGTAAATGTATGTGAGTGTGTGTGCGTTAGAATCAGTGTAAATGTATGTGAGTGTGTGTGCGTTAGAATCAGTGTAAATGTATGTGAGTGTGTGTGCGTTAGAATCAGTGTAAATGTATGTGAGTGTGTGTGCGTTAGAATCAGTGTAAATGTATGTGCATATTATATGAGCATATAAATCATGAATTAAACCACACATGAATAATGTGGAAATTGAGCAAGTTGAGAAGACTAAACTGTTTGGAGTAACCCTGGATTGTAAAACTGTCATGGTCAAAACATGTTAATACAACAGTATAGCTTCTTTACAACACTATCAACAAGGCAGGTCCTACAGGCCCTAGTTTTGTCACAGCTGGACTATTGTCCAGTCTTGTGGTCAGGTGCCAGAAAGAGGGAAAATTCTCAGAACAAGGCAGCACGGCTGGTCCTTGAATGTACACAGAGAGCTAACATTAATAATATGCATGTCAATTTCTCCTTGCTCAAAGTAGAGGAGATATTGACTTCATCAGTACTTGTATTTGTGAGAAGAATTGACATGTTGAAGGCACCCAGCTGTCTGTTTAAACTACTAGCCCACAGCTCAGATACCCATGCATACCCCACAAGACATGCCACCAGAGGTCTGTTTAAACTACTGGCACACAGCTCAGATACCCATGCATACCCCACAAGACATGCCACCAGAGGTCTGTTTAAACTACTAGCCCACAGCTCAGATACCCATGCATACCCCACAAGACATGCCACCAGAGGTCTGTTTAAACTACTAGCCCACAGCTCAGATACCCATGCATACCCCACAAGACATGCCACCAGAGGTCTTTTCACACACATACACAGGCCAAGACACACGCATACACACACACATGATAACATACAAACTATACACTGACGTACACATGGATCTTGTATTGTATATACTGTATGTGGTAGTAGAGTAGTGGCCTGAGGGCACACACTTAATGTGTTGTGACATCTGTTGTGAAATGTAATGTAATGTTTTTAATTGTATATAACTGCCTTCAATTTGCTGGACCCCAGGAACAGTAACTCCTGCCTTGGCAGTAGCTAATTGGAATCCATAATAAATAATTATAAATAAATAAGAATTACAAATAGAAATACAAAATATTTTTTTTTCAATTCATCAAATCTGACTCTACCCAGAGAGAACAGGAAGTAACTGTAGACAATCATCAACAGCACACCACCGTTTCATATCCTGTTTTGATGAATCTTCTCGTAACCATGGCACAGGACACACAAACCTGATAAATAATTACCCGTTGCCTAGCAAACCATCACTTTTACTCCTGTTGTTTGTTTGTTGGGGTTTTTTCTGACAAATAGCTGTGTTCCTGCCAACATTGTGCCTGGCTTGAAATGTCTCTTTATGACAACAGTTTGAGGGTGGTGGGTTTGAGTTGAGATAATTGTTTTCTGAACCTATTCTCAAAGGATTCCATGCGATTATCCTATTATCCAATTATGAGAAACTTCTGTGAAATGTTCTTGTTACATGTTGCCTTTTATT
>NC_056436.1:13951807-13964307 GCF_018296145.1 Oncorhynchus tshawytscha | reverse complement strand
GGGGGTTGATCTGTACTTACCCACTGGGCACAGACATCAGTTTAACATCTATATTTAATTTACATTCGATTGAGTGGTCAGCTAACGTGAATTCAACGTGAAATCAACAAAACATGTCACCCTGTCATTGGATTTAGGTTCAAAGTTGGGTGAAAAAAAGACAGAATTCTCTTACGTTGATGTCACCACATTGAATTATTGTGTTAAAATGACATGGTAACAACATTGATTCAACATTGTTTTGACCAGTGGGTAGTTACATGGTAAAATCAATTCGACCCATATTATTTTCTTAATCTCCTTCATTGTCCTGACAGTGACAGTTTTAAGGATCCCCTCTGAATGCTGTATTCTATATAATCTGAGTCCAATCTTTCTCTCCTCTCTTACTCCTCCCCTCTCCTCTTTCCCCCCTCTCCTCTCCATCCCCCTCTCTCTCCCTCCCTCTCTCCTCCCCCTTTCTCTATCTCTCTCTCTCCCTCTCTTATCCTCTGATCCAGCTATAGCGAGCGTGTCTCTGTCTGTCACAGGAAGCCCCATGCTGCAGGCTACAGACTGGGAGAGGCCTGATGGGAATGGGCTGAAAGTGTGTGTGTGTGTGTGCGCGCCTGTGTGTGTGAGAACGGGCTAAAAGCATCCGAATGGAGATGATGAGTGAGCCCCAGAGGGAAAAGAGACATAGCTGTGCCTCTGCCATGTGCTGGAAGGTCTTTAGTATAGCGTGGCCCGGTTGGTCAACTGTAAACATCAATCTAGAGGGAGAGCTGTAGGGAGGGGAGAAAGGAGGAGTAGGGAGGGGGAGAAAGGAGGAGCGGAAAGATAAGGAGTGAAGGAGGGAGAGAAGGAGGAAGAGAGAGAGGGGTATGGAAGTGGAGAAGGGAGGAGTGGAGAGATAGGGAAACAAGGAGTGATAGAGAAAGGGGTAGAGAGGTGGAGAAGAGAGGAGAGGAGAGGATAGGTAGGGAGAGAAGGAGGGAGGAAGAGAGGGAGAGAAGGAGGGAGAGAGAGAAGGAGGGATAGAGAGAGGGGTAGAGAGGTGGAGAAGGGAGGAGCAATATAGAGAGAAGGAGGGAGAGAGAGAGGGAGAGAAGGAGTGATAGAGAGATGGGGTAGGGAGGTGGTGAAGGGGGAAGAGGAGAGAGGGAGAGAAGGATGGGGAGAGAGAAAGAGGGGGAGAAGGAGGTTTAGAAAGAGGAGTAGGGAGGTGGAGAAGAGAGGAGAGGAGGGAGTGAGAGAGGGGTAGGGAGGTGAAGAATGGAGGAGATAAGGGAGAAAAGGAGGGAGAGAAGGAGAGAGAGAAGGAGCTCTAGTACACAAAACCTCCATGAACAAGTCAAAGGTGTTGTTGTGGTGTTGTCTGGTGTGGTGGTGTTGTGTGGTGTGGTGTGGGGTTGTCTGGTGTGGTGTGTGGTGTGGTGTTGTCTGGTGTGGTGTGTGGTGTGGTGTTGTCTGGTGTGGTAGTGTTGTGTGGTGTGGTGTGAGGTGTGGTGTTGTCTGGTGTGGTGTGGTGTGGTGTTGTCTGGTGTGGTGGTGTGTGGTGTGGTGTGATGGTGTGTGGTGTTGTCTGGTGTGGTGTGTGATTGTGTGGTGTGTGGTGTTGTCTGGTGTGGTGTGTGATGGTGTGGTGGTGTGGTGATGTGGTGTGTGGTGATGTGGTGTGTGATGGTGTGTGGTGTGGTGTTGTCTGGTGTGGTCAAATCAAATCAAATTTATTTATATAGCCCTTCGTACATCAGCTGATATTTCAAAGTGCTGTACAGAAACCCAGCCTAAAACCCCAAACAGCAAGCAATGCAGGTGTAGAAGCACGGTGGCTAGGAAAAACTCCCTAGAAAGGCCAAAACCTAGGAAGAAACCTAGAGAGGAACCAGGCTATGTGGGGTGGCCAGTCCTCTTCTGGCTGTGCCGGGTGGAGATTATAACAGAACATGGCCAAGATGTTCAAATGTTCATAAATGACCAGCATGGTCGAATAATAATAAGGCAGAACAGTTGAAACTGGAGCAGCAGCACAGTCAGGTGGAAGTTGAAACTGGAGCAGCAGCATGGCCAGGTGGACTGGGGACAGCAAGGAGTCATCATGTCAGGTAGTCCTGGGGCATGGTCCTAGGGCTCAGGTCAGTTGAAACTGGAACAGCAGCATGGCCAGGTGGACTGGGGACAGCAAGGAGTCATCATGTCAGGTAGTCCTGGGGCATGGTCCTAGGGCTCAGGTCCTCCGAGAGAGAGAAAGAAAGAGAGAAAGAGAGAATTAGAGAACGCACACTTAGATTCACACAGGACACCGAATAGGACAGGAGAAGTACTCCAGATATAACAAACTGACCCCAGCCCCCCGACACATAAACTACTGCAGCATAAATACTGGAGGCTGAGACAGGAGGGGTCAGGAGACACTGTGGCCCCATCCGAGGACACCCCCGGACAGGGCCAAACAGGAAGGATATAACCCCACCCACTTTGCCAAAGCACAGCCCCCACACCACTAGAGGGATATCTTCAACCACCAACTTACCATCCTGAGACAAGGCTGAGTATAGCCCACAAAGATCTCTGCCACAGCACAACCCAAGGGGGGGGCGCCAACCCAGACAGGATGACCACAACAGTGAATCAATCCACTCAGGTGACGCACCCCCTCCAGGGACGGCATGAGAGAGCCCCAGTAAGCCAGTGACTCAGCCCCTGTAATAGGGTTAGAGGCAGAGAATCCCAGTGGAAAGAGGGGAACCGGCCAGGCAGAGACAGCAAGGGCGGTTCGTTGCTCCAGAGCCTTTCCGTTCACCTTCCCACTCCTGGGCCAGACTACACTCAATCATATGACCCACTGAAGAGATGAGTCTTCAGTAAAGACTTAAAGGTTGAGACCGAGTTTGCGTCTCTGACATGGGTAGGCAGACCGTTCCATAAAAATGGAGCTCTATAGGAGAAAGCCCTGCCTCCAGCTGTTTGCTTAGAAATTCTAGGGACAATTAGGAGGCCTGCGTCTTGTGACCGTAGCGTACGTGTAGGTATGTACGGCAGGACCAAATCAGAGAGATAGGTAGGAGCAAGCCCATGTAATGCTTTGTAGGTTAGCAGTAAAACCTTGAAATCAGCCCTTGCTTTGACAGGAAGCCAGTGTAGAGAGGCTAGCACTGGAGTAATATGATCAAATTTTTTGGTTCTAGTCAGGATTCTAACGCTGAGGTCCTTCACAGTTTTATTTGAGACGACTGTACAACCATTAAGATTAATTGTCAGATTCAACAGAAGATCTCTGTTTCTTGGGACCTAGAACAAGCATCTCTGTTTTGTCCGAGTGGTGTGTGGTGTGATGGTGTGTGGTGTTGTCTGGTGTGGTGTGGTGTGTGATGGTGTCTGGTGTGCTGTTGTCTGGTGTGGTGTGTGATTGTGTGGTGGTGTGGTGGTGTGGTGGGTGGTGTGATGGTGTCTGGTGTGGTGTTGTCTGGTGTGGTGTGTTATTGTGTGGTGGTGTGGTGTGTGGTGGTGTGCGGTGTGGTGGTGTGGTGGTGGTGTGGTGGTGTGTGGTGGTGTGTGATGTGGTGTGTGGTGGTGTGTGATGTGGTGGTGTGTGGTGCGGTGGTGTGATGGTGTGTGGTGGTTTGGTGTGGTGTGTGATGGTGTGTGGTGTGGTGGTATGATGGTGTGTGGTGGTTTGGTGTGGTGTGTGATGGTGTGTGGTGGTTTGGTGTGGTGTGTGATGGTGTGTGGTGGTTTGGTGTGGTGTGTGGTGGTGTGTGGTGGTGTGGTGGTGTGTGGTGTGGTGGTGTGGTGGTGTGGTGTGGTGGTAGGTGGTGGTGTGGCAGTGTGTGGTGTGGTGGTGTGTGATGTGGTGTGGTGGTGTGGTGATGTGTGGTGGTTTGGTGTGGTGTGGTGGTGTGTGGTGGTGTGGTGGTGTGTGGTGGTGTGGTGGTGATGGTGTGTGGTGGTGTGGTGGTGTGGTGTGGTGGTGTGGTGGTAGGTGGTGGTGTGGTGGTGTGGGTGTGGTGGTGTGTGGTGGTGTGTGGTGTGGTGTGGTGGTTTGTGATGTGGTGGGTGGTGTCGTGGTGTGGTGTGGTGGTGGTGGTGGTGTGGTGGTGTGTGGTGGTGTGGTGGTAGGTGGTGGTGTGGTGGTGTGATGTGGTGTGGTGTGTGGTAGTGTGTGGTGTGTGGTGGTGTGATGGTGTGGTGGTGTGATGGTGTGGTGGTGTGATGTGTGTGGTGGTGGTGGTGGTGAGGGTGTGGTGATGTGGTGGTGGTGTGGTGGTGGTGGTGTGGTGTGTGTGGTGGGTGTGAGCTGTGTGGTGGTGTGGTGGTGGTGGTGTGTGAGGGTGGTGGTGATGTGGTGTGTGCTTGTGTGGTGGTGTGTGGTGGTGTGGTGTGTGAGGGTGTGTGGTGATGTGGTGTGTGCTTGTGTGGTGGTGTGGTGTTTGATTGTGTGATGGTGTGGTGGTGTGGTGGCGTGGTGTGGTGTGTGATTGTGTGGTGGTGTGTGGTGGTGTGATGGTGTGGTGGTGTGATGGTGTGTGGTAGTGGTGTGATGGTGGTGTGTGGTGGTAGGTGGTGGTGGTGGTGGTGGTGTGTGGTGGTGTGGTGGTAGGTGGTGGTGTGGTGGCGTGTGATGTGGTGTGGTGGTGTGTGGTAGTGTGTGGTGTTGGGTGGTGTGATGGTGTGGTGGTGTGATGGTGTGTGGTGGTGGGTGTGGTGGTGTGATGTGGTGTGGTGGTGTGTGGTGGTGATGTGGTGTGAGCTTGTGTGGTGGTGTGGTGGTGGTGTGTGGTGGTGTGGTGAGGTGGTGGTGTGGTGGTGGTGTGGTGTGTGGGTGTGGTGATGTGCTGTGTGTGGTGGTGTGTGGTGGTGTGGTGTGTGAGGGTGTGTGGTGATGTGGTGTGTGCTTGTGTGGTGGTGTGGTGTTTGATTGTGTGATGGTATGTGGTGGTGTGGTGGCGTGGTGTGGTGTGTGATTGTGTGGTGGTGTGTGGTGGTGTGATGGTGTGGTGGTGTGATGGTGTGTGGTAGTGGTGTGATGGTGGTGTGTGGTGGTGGTGAGTGGTGTGGTGTGGTGGTGTGATGGTGTGTGGTGGTGGTGTGGTGTGGTCTGTGGAGGTGTGGTGTGTGGTGGTGTGGTGGTGTGTGGTGGTGTGGTGTGTGGTGGTGAGTGGTGTGGTGTGGTGTTGTGGTGGGTGCATGCGTGCATGCGTGCGTGAGTGTGCTCATAGAGCTTGGTGGATGTTTGCATTTTAAACACACACTTCATATACTGTAGGTTCAATTGTGTGTGTTTTAACTGTTCTCTGGACCTAGGCGGGGTGTGCAACATGTTGTAATCATTACACAAGCCTGACAGGGCTGGCCCGAAACGGGCTCAAAACACTCCCTGTCTCTTTGGCAAAGACATTTGTGACGACACCACACCGTAATCGCTGTAGCCACAAGCCAATTCAACTCCTACGCCGTCCTAGATTGTCTGTTAGAGACTGTAACCAACAAACACACAGTAGCTGTGATCACATGAGTAGAAGCATGGTTACTAGGCTGTAGGAAAGGCCAACTGCAGCCTAACCCAAGAACAGAGGTGTGATCAATGCTGCAGTGATTGTGTAATTGTTGTGTAATCTGTGAGATGCAGGGCTTCCTTGCAAAATAGACCTTGGTCTCAATGGGACTCCCTGTTAAAATTAAAATAAAGGTCAAATAAATATTTAAACGTTGTGGAAATATGTAATGATATAGAGCTGAGTCTGTGTTCTACATGTAAGATCATTATTATTATTATTTAACTAGGCAAGTCAGTTAAAAACAAATTCTTATGTACATTGACAGCCTACCCCGGCCAAACCCGGCCGACGCTGGGTCAATTGTGTGCTGCCCTATGGGACTCCCAATCAGGGCCGGATAAGGAAAGCCTGGATTCAAACCAGAGACTGTAGTGACACCTCTTGCACTGAGATGGGAGCCCATCTTTATTCTGCATGATATATTTCTACCTGAGTGTTCCACAACATTGTGCGCTGCTGAACGCAGCCTAGGCCAGGAGGATGCCTTCAATCATCTATAGAAATTATGGAACCTCTTTGATCATTTATCAGCTAAAGGTTCCCTTTAATTCAGGTGGAACCGGTAGGAGGGTCAGATAATATTTCAAGAGCTAATTACAAAGAAGTCGGTCAGCTGATATCCCTTCCCTCCCCTCCTTTCCTCTCCCACCTCCCACCTCCCACCTCCCCATCCCCTTCCCTCCTGTCCTCTCTCTCTACCCCCTCTCCCCTCTCCCCTCCCCCTCCCTTCCCCTCCCTTCCCTCCCTTCCCCTCCTCTCACGTCTGTAGCCATGAAGTGCTTTAAAAAGATGATCATGGCTCACATTAAAACCATCATGCCAGAAACCCTAGACCCACTCCAATTTGCATACCACCCCAACAGATCCACAGATGATGCAATCTCTATTGCACTCCACATTGCCCTTTCTCACCTGGACAAAAGGAATGCTATTCATTGACTACAGCTCAGCGTTCAACACTATAGTGCCCTCAAAGCGCATCACTAAGCTAAGGACCCTGGAACTAAACACCTCCCTCTGCAACTGGATCCTGGACTTCCTGACGGGCCTCCCCCAGGTGGTAAGTGTAGGCAACAACACATCTGCCACGCTGATCCTCAACACTGGGGCCCCTCAGGGGTGCGTGCTTAGTCCCCTCCTGTGTCAAATCAAATCAAATTGTATTGGTCACATACACATGGTTAGCAGATGTTAATGCGAGTATAGCAAAATGCTTGTGCTTCTAGTACTCTGTTCACCAAACAACTGCGTGGCCAAGCACGACTCCCACACCATCATTACGTTTGCTGACGACACAACAGTGGTAGAGCTGTCAAAGACTCCAGTCACCCAAGTCATAGACTGCTCTCTCTGCTACCGCACGGCAAGCGGTCCTGGAGCGTCAAGTCTAGAACCAAAAGGCTCCTTAACAGCTTCTACCCCCAAGCCATAAGACTGCTGAATAATTAATCAAATGGCCACCGGACTATTTAGATTGACACCCCATTCCCTTTGTTTTTACACTGCTGCTACTCGCTCTTTATTATCTAGTCACCTTACAAATGACCTCAACTAACCTGTACATTGACTCGGTACCGGTACCCCCTGTATAAAGCCTCGTTATTGTTATGTACATTTCTTGTTACTTTTTGATTGATTCGATTTTTTAAACTTAAGTTTATTTAGTAAACATTTTATTGACTCTATTTCTTGAACTGCATTGTTGGTTAAAGGCTTGTAAGTCAGCATTTCACGGTGAGGTCTACAACACCTGTTGTATTCAGCATTTCACGGTGAGGTCTACAACACCTGTTGTATTCAGCATTTCACGGTGAGGTCTACAACACCTGTTGTATATTCAGCATTTCACGGTGAGGTCTACAACACCTGTTGTATATTCAGCATTTCACGGTGAGGTCTACAACACCTGTTGTATTCAACATTTCACGGTGAGGTCTACAACACCTGTTGTATTCAGCATTTCACGGTGAGGTCTACAACACCTGTTGTATTCAGCATTTCACGGTGAGGTCTACAACACCTGTTGTATTCAGCATTTCACGGTGAGGTCTACAACACCTGTTGTATTCAGCATTTCACGGTGAGGTCTACAACACCTGTTGTATTCAGCATTTCACGGTGAGGTCTACAACACCTGTTGTATTCAGCATTTCACGGTGAGGTCTACAACACCTGTTGTATTCAGCATATCACGGTGAGGTCTACAACACCTGTTGTATTCAGCATTTCACGGTGCATGTGACAAATAAAAACCTGATTTAATATCAGACGTCTGTTTACCTGGGCAATAGGATGTGTGTGTGTGTATGTCAACATGTGTGTGTGTGTGTTGTGTGTTTCACGGTGAGGTCTACAACACCTGTTGTATTGAAGTGCAGGGGGGCCCTGATGTGTTAACAATACATTGAATGGTGAGGCACTCTCTCCAGTCTTAAAATATATATAAAGTTATTATGACACGTTTATTATAAAGTTTCAAAAATGACGGTCGTGTTCTGCTCAAAACAACTTCATATTCACGTGGCTTTTCCTGTTTGATTTTCTATCAGCGTTGAGTCACTGCAGTGTTCAGTATGTTACAGCTTGCAGAGGACATGGGAGGGGGTTGTATTAAAAGATCAGCACCTGCACACTAAGGAAGGAAATGGAACTTTGAAGCTGGGTGTGGCCTCGTGAGCAGAGTACAGTGTCTTCAGAAAGTAGTTACACCCCTGGACTTTTTCCTCATTTTGTTGTGTGGCCGCTGGCATTTAAAATGGATTAAATGTATTTATTTTTGGGTCACTGGCCTACGCTGGCCATAATGTCAAAGTGGAATTAGGTTTTTAGACATTTTTAAATTTGTTAAAAATGAAAAGCTGAAATGTCTTGAGTCAAAAACTATGCAACCCCTTTGTTATGGCAAGCCTAAATCAAATCAAATCAAATGTTATTAGTCACATGCGCTGAATACAACAGGTGTAGTAGACCTTACAGTGAAATGCTGAATACAACAGGTGTAGTAGACCTTACAGTGAAATGCTGAATACAACAGGTGTAGACCTTACAGTGAAATGCTGAATACAACAGGTGTAGACCTTACAGTTAAATGCTGAATACAACAGGTGTAGACCTTACAGTGAAATGCTGAATACAACAGGTGTAGACCTTACAGTGAAATGCTGAATACAACAGGTGTAGACCTTACAGTTAAATGCTGAATACAACAGGTGTAGACCTTACAGTGAAATGCTGAATACAACAGGTGTAGACCTTACAGTGAAATGTTTACATACGAGCCCCTAACCAACAATGCAGTTTTACAAAAAATAAGGATAAGAAAAAGAGATAAAAGTAACAAGTAATTAAAGAGCAGCAGTAAAATAATAATAGCATGACTATATACAGGGGGTACCAGTACAGAGTCAATGTGTGTGTAGGGGGTGTAACGGCAGATTTCCTCATCGGCTGAAGAGGAGTAAGGATCGGACCAAGATGCAGCGTCGTAAGTGTTCATGACGATTTATTAAAAACGAACTGAACACTGTAATACAAAACAATAAACGATGTGATGAAAACGAAAACCGAGACAGTACCGTGTGGCGACAAACACTCACACGGAAACAAACACCCACAAACCAACAGTGAAACCCAGGCTACCTAAGTATGATTCTCAATCAGAGACAACTAACGACACCTGCCTCTGATTGAGAACCATACTAGGCTGAACACAAAAACCAACATAGAAAAACAAACATAGACTGTCCACCCCAACTCACGCCCTGACCATACTAAATACAGACCAAACAAAGGAACTAAAGGTCAGAACGTGACAGGGGGACCGGTTAGTTGAGGAAGTATGTACATGTAGGTAGAGTTATTAAAGTGACTATGCATAGATGATAACAGAGAGTAGCAGTGGTATAAAGAGGGGGAGAGGGGGGCAATGCAAATAGTCTGGGTGGCCATTTGACCAGATGTTCAGGAGTCTTATGCCTTGGGGGTAGAAGCTGTTTAGAAGTCTCTTGGTCCTAGACTTGGCGCACCAGGACCTTTCCAGGACCTCTGTAGTGCCTCTGAGGCCGGGCAGCATACCAGGCTCTCACTGGTGCAGCTGTAGAACCTTTTGAGGATCTGAGGACCCATGCCAAATCTTTTCAGTCTCCTGAGGGGGAATAGGTTTTGTCGTGCCATCTTCACGACTGTCTTGGTGTGCTTGGACCATTCTAGTTTGTTGATGATGTGGACACCAAGGAACTTGAAGCTCTCAACCTGCTCCACTGCAGCCCCATCGATGAGAATGGGGGCGTGCTCAGTCCTCTTTTCCTGTCTTCCACAATCATCTCCTTTGTCTTGATCACATTGAGGGAGAGGATGTTGTTCTGGCACCACACGGCCAGGTCTCTGACCTCCTCCCTATAGCCTATCACCGTTGTGTCATCGGCAAATTTAATGATGGTGTGGGAGTCGTGCCTGGCCGTGCAGTCATGAGTCAACAGGGAGTACAGTAGGGGACTGAGCACGCACCTCTGGCCCCAGTGTTGAGGATCAGTGTAGCAGATGTGTTGTTACCTACCCTTACCACCTGGTGGCGACCCGTCAGGAAGTCCAGGATCCAGTTGCAGAGGGAGGTGTTTAGTCCCAGGGTCCTTAGCTTATTGGTGAGCTTCGAGGGCACTATGGTGTTGATTTTTTAACTGTAGTCAATGAATAGCTTTCTCACATAGGTGTTCCTTTTGACCAGGTGAGAAAGGGCAGTGTGGATTGCAATAGAGACTGCATCATCTGTGGATCTGTTGGGGTGGTACGCAAATTGGAGTGGGGCTAGGGTTTCTGGGATGATAGTGTTGATGTGAGCCATGACCAGCCTTTCAAAGCACCTCATGGCTAGAGACATGTTTAAAGGTCCTACTCACATCGGCTGCGGATAGCTGGTGCTCCCATGCATGTTTCAGTGTTATTTGCCTCAAAGCGAGCATAGAAGAGGTTTCGCTCGTCTGGAAGGCTCGTGTCACTGGGCAGCTCTCGGCTGTGCTTCCCTTTGTAGTCTGTAATGGTTTGCAAGCCCTGTCACATCCGACGAGCGTCAGAGCCGGTGTAGTACGATTCGATCTTAGCCCTGTATTGACGCTTTGCCTGTTTGATGGTTCATCAGAGGGCATAGCGGGATTTCTTATAAGCTTCCGGGTTAGAGTCCCGCTCCTTGAAAGCGGAAGCTCTAGCCTTTAGCTCAGTGCAGATGCTGCCTGTAATCCATGGCGTCTGGTTGGGGTATATACGTAGTATGGTCAATGTTGGGATGACATCTTTGATACACTTATTGATGAAGCCAATGACAGATGTGGTGTACTCCTCAATGCCATCGGAGGAATCCCGGAACATATTCCAGTCTGTGCCAGCAAAACAGTCCTGTAGCTTAGCATCAGCTTCATCTGAACACTTTCTTATTGACCTAGTCACTGGTGCTTCCTGCTTTCATTTTTGCTTGTAAGCAGGAATCAGGAGGATATAATTATGGTCAGATTTGCCAAATGGAGGGCGAAGGAGAGCTTTGTATTGTTCTCTGTGTGTGGAGTATAGGTGGTCCAGAGTTCTTTTTCCTCTGGTTGCACATTTAACATGCTGATAGAAATTCTGGAGTAAAAATGTGCTTAACAAGTCACATGATACGTTGCATGGACTCACTCAGTGTGCCATAACAGTGTTTAACATGCATTTTTAATGACTACTTTATCTCTGTACCCCACACATACAATTATCTGTAAGATCCCTCAGTCGAGCAGTGAATTTCAAACACAGATTCAACCACAAAGACCAGTGAGGTTTTCCAATGCCTTCCTAAGAAGGGCACCTATTAGTAGATGGGTAAACATTTTAAAAAGCAGAAATTGAATATCCCTTTGAGCATGGTGAAGTTATTAATTACACCTTGGATGGTGTATCAATATACTATACCCAGTCTCTACAAAGTTACAGGAATCATTCAGTTGCCAGAGAGGAAGGAAACCGCTCAGGGATTTCACCATGAGGCCGATGGGGACTTCAAAACAGTTACAGAGTTGAATGCCTGTGATAGGAGAAAACTGAGGATGGATCAACAACATTGTAGATACTCCACAAAACTAACCTAAATGACAGAGTGAAAAGAAGGAAGCCTGTACAGAAAAAAATATATTACAAAACATGCATCCTGTTTGCAACAAGGCATTAAAGTAATACTGCAAAAATGTGACAAAATAAATTTACTTTTTGTCCTAAATACAATGTGTTGTGTTTGGGGAAAATCCAACACATCACTGAGTACCACTCTCCAAATTTTCAAGGACAGTGCTTGCTGCGTCATGTTATGGGTATACTTGTAATCGTTAAGGAAGTGGGAGTTTTTCAGGATAAAAAAATAAATGTAGCTAAGCACAGGCAAAACCTGGTTCAGTCTGCTTTCCACCAGACACTGGGAGATGAATTCACCATTCAAATCAAATCAAATTTATTTATATAGCCCTTCGTACATCAGCTGATATGTCAAAGTGCTGTACAGAAACCCAGCCTAAAACCCCAAACAGCAAGCAATGCAGGTGTAGAAGCACGGTGGCTAGGAAAAACTCCCTAGAAAGGCCAAAACCTAGGAAGAAACCTAGAGAGGAACCAGGCTATGTGGGGTGGCCAGTCCTCTTCTGGCTGTGCCGGGTGGAGATTATAACAGAACATGGCCAAGATGTTCAAATGTTCATAAATGACCAGCATGGTCGAATAATAATAAGGCAGAACAGTTGAAACTGGAGCAGCAGCACAGTCAGGTGGAAGTTGAAACTGGAGCAGCAGCATGGCCAGGTGGACTGGGGACAGGGGTCATCATGTCAGGTAGTCCTGGGGCATGGTCCTAGTCAGGTCATGTCTGGAACAGGTGGCCAGGTCCTGGGGCATGGTCCTAGGGCTCAGGTCCTCCGAGAGAGAGAAAGAAAGAGAGAAGGAGAGAATTAG
>NC_056436.1:13941807-13946807 GCF_018296145.1 Oncorhynchus tshawytscha | reverse complement strand
GTCCCCTCCCCATCTCTCTCTCTCTCTCTGTCTCTCTCTACAGTAAGGTTGGCCTGTCAGTCAGAGGAATTGACCCTGCTGGCTGGGGAGTCCCCTCCCCATCTCTCTCTCTCTCTCTCTCTATGTCTCTCTCTACAGTAAGGTTGGCCTGTCAGTCAGAGGAATTGACCCTGCTGGCTGGGGAGCCATACCTTCCTTCTGCAGATTACATTTTTGTTTTATTAAATGAAAAAACAGTTATGCGTCTCTCCGCAGCTCTTGAACAAAATGTCTCAGGGCAAAAGGGCATTGAAGCTGAGCTTTGTTGTTTTAGCTTGTAAGGTGTTATCAGTTTTCTCTTTCATACATCTACAAAATAGTTGTTTTCAGAAAGTATCTGTCATTGCTCAAGGGAGCAGCTATACTATCTTACATTATAGTTGGCACTCTCATCGAGAGTAACTTAAAGTATAAATTAGGATTAAATGCTTTGCTCAAGGGCACATCGGCACATTTTTCACCTAGTTGGCTTGGGAATTTGAACCAGCAACCTTTCATGGCCTGACAATCGTAACCGCTAGTCAACCTGATGCTACTGCTACTCTGTTCATCATATATGCATAGTCACTTTAACCATATCTACATGTCCATACTACCTCAATCAGCCTGACTAACCGGTGTATGTATGTAGCCTCGCTACTGTTATAGCCTCGCTACTGTATACAGCCAGTCTTTTTACTGTTGTTTATTTCTTTACTTACCTATTATTCACCTAATACCTTTTTTGCACTGTTGGTTAGAGCCTGTAAGTCAGCATCTCACTGTTGTATTCGGCGCACGTGACCAATAGACTTTGATTTGACCCTCTATCTAGTTTGGGAATGTTTATGCAGCAACTCCATCTTCACGTAATAAGCTTTTCACAACCTGTTCCACTGTCGGCCTGTTTTCCTACCTGACGAGCCCTATTTCCTGTTCTATACATATCATTTATCTCCCCATCTCCTCTCTTTCTAAACTGTCTTTTGCCTTGGTTGATCTTCTCTCTACCCACCTCATAGCTCCCCCATCCCCCTGTCTCTCTCTCTACCCACCCCATCTTGACTCCATCTTGACTCTACAGAGCCGCCAGCTCCCTGTCTCTTTCTCTACTCACCCCATCTCGACTCTCCAGAGCTCTCACCTCCCTGCCTCTCTCTCCCAGGGGTGGCTGAGCTGTCAGATGGAAGCAATCATTCTACTGATACTTATTAAGTCAATGACTGATGGAGGCAAAGTACTGTCTGCTTCCAGAGAGAAGAGAGCGGGAAACAATCAAACTCACCCCCTCCCTGTAACGACAGAGAGACAGCTAGACAGAGATAGACAGAGACGAGACAGGGCACCAACCGTCACAGTGTGCAGAGATTTATCCAGGAACCATCTTAACTATGTGTTCCCTCAATACATTATCTTCATGGACCATTTAGATTCAGATCTGAGCCAATCCAGGGTTATTCAGGGTAGTTGGAGTGGTGTAAGAAGGGTTATTCAGGGTAGTTGGAGTGGTGTAAGAAGGGTTATTCAGGGTAGTTGGAGTGGTGTAAGAAGGGTTATTCAGGGTAGTTGGAGTGGTGTAAGAAGGGTTATTCAGGGTAGTTGGAGTGGTGTAAGAAGGGTTATTCAGGGTAGTTGGAGTGGTGTAAGAAGGGTTATTCAGGGTAGTTGGAGTGGTGTAAGAAGGGTTATTCATGGTAGTTGGTCTTACTCACACACATCCCCATTACAGTAACCACACCCCAATTACAGTAAACACACCCTAATTACACTAAACACACCCCAGTAACAGTAGACACATCCCAATTAGAGTAGACACACCCCCATTACAGTAGACACACCCCAATCACATTAGACACACCCCAATTACAGTAGACACACCCCATGACATTGACATCAAGGGGACTGAAGGATCTGTGTCTGTATATAAACCTCATTCACACACCCACCTACAGACAGACAGATGGACAACAGCTCTGAGTGCCTGAGGAATGAGCTGACCATTCATAACCAGTGGTGACAACAGAAGTGAAGGAATGTTGTTTGATGAATCACAATAGACCTTATTCACGTGTCGGCCATGATTGCTCCAGAGTAGGAATGAAAACCCCTGTGTGAATAAGGTCAATTACTGTAACCCAACAGCGTTGCCTCTGTTATCCTCTGACACTGTTAGTCAACCTAGAGCAGTTGAGACACAGCAGCACCATTATATTCTGTCCCAGGGTAGTGGAGAGGGACATCCTTTCTCTGTCTCCTCATCTTGTTAGTGGAAGTACAGTAATTGCCAGAGGTGGGACCAAGTCATTGTTTTACAAGTCACAAGTAAGTCTCAAGTCTTAGCACTCAATGTCCCAAGTTAAGTCCCAAGTCAAGACAGGCAAGTATCAAGTCAAGTCTCAAATCCTGAACTTTGAGTTTTGTGTCCTAAACAAGTCATAATGTGCTCTTCACCAAATGTAATACCATTTCATATTTTTAATAAGAGTAATAGTTAGTATATTACATTTACGCAAATCATGAATGCTTTTAAAAATATCTATATATGTATTACTTTCCAAATAAATGTTATATTTCCATGGAAATACATGGGTAGCCATGAGAAAGAAAAAAGACCCCCCCCCAATAGTGATCGACTATTGAGGATCGCTGTGGGGCGCATTCGGCGATGTAGGCTCCTACACCATCGCCCAACCTTAACACACACACACGCACGCACGCACGCACGCACGCACGCACGCACACACGCACACACACACACACACACACACACACACACACACACACACACACACACACACACACACACACACACACACACACACACACACACACACACACACACACACAGTAGGCTAACGGTTACAGTAGGCTAACGGTTACAGTAGGCTAACGTAAGTCAATGGTTTTAGGAACAACAGTAACATCAGGCAGGGTTTAGGCTACCAACTGCCTAGCCAGCTGTAGCTTAATCTTGGGTGCAATGATCACATTCCTGCACTGACTGACTGTGTGGAGGCTCATTGATTTAACATTACGTTACACTAGTAAAGTAATAAATTATATAGCTGTCGGCTATATTAACCACGACTTACCGTTCTTTGTGCAGCTTCAAATGTGGAACAAAGTTGGAAATTGTTGCGCCTCCGCCTGTAATTTTCTTCCTGCATGTTTTTGCAAGTTGCAATCCGTTTTTTGTTGATACAGCGTCGTCTTTATATCCGAAAATAACAATTTTGTGTATCATCTTTCCAAGGGCTCCATCTGAATTCACCCGCCGACGTTCCTCTGCTCTGCCACGCTCAACTGTTTCTCAGCTGGCACAGATTGATTGGCTGCTGTCCGATTCAAACTGTAATCTGACAAATGAAGAGTTGATGCGCTGCACACTTTTTTAATAGCATCATTTTTTATATTTGGGCTTGAGGAGGGTATCAAGTCAGGTCGAGTCATCAGGCTCAAGTCCAAATCAAGTCACGAGTCATTGGTGTTAAAGTTAAAGTCGAGTTGCAAGTCATCATATTTGTGACTCGAGTCTGGCTCGAGTCCAAGTCATGTGACTCGAGTCCACACCTCTGGTGAATACTGTGGCCCAGAGGGAGGCCAAACCTTGGACCTGGTTCCATTCCACCCAGCCTCTACAGAGCCAGCTGGAATGCTGTAGGACTGACTGACTGGAAGACTGACTGGCTTACTGACGGACTGCACTGAGACACTGATTGACTGACAGATTTTTAAAATTTAATCTTTATTTAATTAGGCAAGTCAGTTAAGAACAAATTCTTATTTTCAATGACAGCCTAGGAACAATGGGTTAGCTGCCTTGTTCAGGGGCAGAACAACAGAGTTTTGTTATGCTGCATATGTCGGCTTAATCTGGAAATGATCTTTACATTGAATTTGCGCTACAGTGCGGATCTTCAGCACTACGGATTGGATCGAGTCCTAAATCACTGACGTGACAAATATATTTTTTGGGGTTTCTGTACTTTATTTTACTATTTATATTTTTGACTTTGACTTTTACTCCACTACATTCCTAAAAAAAGATAATGTACTTTCCACTCCATACATTTTCCCTGACTCCTAAAAGTCAGGAAAATGGTCTAATTCACGCACTTAAAGAGAAAACCCCTGGTCATCCCTATTGCAGCTGATCTGGAGGACTCACTAAACACAAATGCTTTGTTTGTAAATGATGTCTGAGTGTTGGAGTGTGCCCCTGGCTATCTGTAAATTTAAAAAACAAGAAAATGGTGCCGTTTGGTTTACTCAATATAATAGAATTGGAAACGATTTATACTTGTACTTTTACTTTTGATACATAAGTATATTTCAAACCAAATACTTTTGGACTTTTACTCAAGTAGAATTTTACTGGGTGACTTTCCCTTTTACTTGAGTCATTTTCTATTAAGGTCTCTAACTTTTACTCAAATATGACAATTGGGTACTTTTTCCACCACTGACAAATAACTATTGATACATAGGCCTACTGTGCATGAACTCAGTAATACAGTATAGGCAAATGCAATTCCACAATATGTAGAGACTTTCAGAATCATTTACAGTAATTCCAAATATGAAGTAAGAGTTCACATGAGGGATCTGTCATCTATTGGTTAAACACTTTCCTTTAAGTCGTGTATTGAGTGAGACTTTAGCAGGACACTCGTTCATATCCATAGATGGTAGTGATCATGTTATGCTCCAGTGTGTTCTGAATTTTCTCTACTTTATTTATGACCAAAATGTATTAGAATGTCGTTTTGCTTTCAGCACCTCCTGTCCTTATGTTTGAACTTTACAGCATTTGGCTCCCATCAGACACAGCAGATGCTTAGTTGGCCCTCTTTCCCATTGCATCGTGGGATAGGTCTCAGCAGACAGCCCTCCGAGCTTGAACATTTCAGCTCATAAAACCCATAAAACCCATGACTATGGCTTACCCCCTGTTTAACGACCGTCTCCATGATGGCTGTTTG